>NW_019154227.1:0-52428 GCF_002288905.1 Enhydra lutris kenyoni | reverse complement strand
AAAAATTGGTTTACCTATAGGGGTAGTATTGATTGGGGAAAGGAGATGACTTTGAAGTTTAACTCTATATGAATACTAGAAAATAAAAATAAAAAAGGAATAAACGAGTCTAAACTAAACTAAAATAAAAAAAATAAAAAAAATAGAAATGCAAAATAAAAACACAGGTGTATGTATCAAAAAATTCAGGTTAGAAGGTTATTATGGAATTCGATGTACTGGACAGCTCGCTGTGATGGCAAATAGGTTAAAAATTATCTATATAAAAATGAGCCAGAATAGTGGGAAAAAATTAAAAATAAAAGTTGTCCTCTGGGGCACCTGGGTAGATCAGTGGGTTAAAGCCTCTGCCTTCGGCTCGGGTCATTATCCCGTGGTCCTGGGATCCAGCCCCACATAGGGCTCTCTGCTCAGCGGGGAGCCTGCTTTCTCCTCTCTCTCTGCCTGCCTCTCTGCCTACTTGTGATCTCTGTCTGTCAAATAAATAGATAAAAATCTTTAAAAAAATGTTGTCCTATGAAGTAGTGGTGGTGGTTCTCTTGTAGTCTTTTTATTTTTTTTTTCTTTCCTGGTTGGTTTTCTGGGGGAGGGGCCTGCCACGTGGGTTTTCAGTCAATGATGTTCCCTGAGTTAAGTCCTCCAGTCCCCCTCAAGGGGGTGGGCTCTGAGGCAACTGGTTTTTTCAGGCTTTTGTTCTCTGGAGGTTTTTAGGTTTGTTCACCTTTTTTTTTTCCCCTCTCATCTTGACCGCTTTTGATGGTTATTGTAGGATTAGAGGAAAGCAAATGGCACCCTGACCTCCCTCTCAGAGAGAAGCCTCAGTCTGTTCTTCTGTGGGTGTTGCAGAGCCCATATAAATCCCCCCTTGGCCACTGACAGAGCAGCTTCCCAGTCGCGGTCCCAGGGGATGCAGGATCTTCTGCCTGTACCCAAAACCAAAGCAGCGACAGCTGTTTGGGCAGCTCCAGACCACCAGAAAGGTTCCAAGCAGCGATCACACACTGAGATTTTCCTGCTGGCCCAGGCTGGGAGTGCCTGGTCTTTCTGGGACTAAGAGCACCTGGCTTGTGCGCACCTCTTTCAGGGGAGGCTGTTGGTCATGTGCACGTCTCTGGCTCTGAGAAAGGGGCGCAGGTCCTAAAGCACCAGGCTGGGCCTTCGAGCACCTCTCTCATGGGAGAGTTTGGGCACGCGTCTTAGGCTCTGAAACAATGACACCTGTCAAAGGCCACTGGCTGGGCCTTTGTTCCTCTCTCAGGGGAGGATGAGGGGCGCACGCATCTCAGGCTCCATAGCAGGGCTCACGCGTTCTGCCATCTGGCGTGGCTCCCATCCCCTCATAGGGGCCAGAACCCACGCAATCTCGGGCTTACTGGCGGCTCAGAGACAAAGACCTGGTTTCTCCACCGCACTCTCTCTGGCTCAGCACCAGGGGAGGCTGTCCTGGGACTGGGGACTTAAGCCCCTGTCCCTAGTCACCCCGATTCCCACAATTTCCCCCGCATGATCTTTTGCTCTTTTGGAGTGCTTTCAACCAGTCTCCAAGTTAATGCTGGTCCTCAGACACAGGGCACTGTTGCTTGCTCGTATTAGGGGTATTACTTTCCAACCAGTCACCTCTGGTGACTCCCTCTCCCTTTTGTTTATCTGCCAGTATCAGTCAGCCTTTACCACTCTGCTTTGCCTGCCTACTGGAGTCTTCTGCCCCTGCAGAGATCCAGATGTGTTTAATTCTGATCTCAGGCTGATTTCAGGGGTGATCGGAGTTCTTTGGTAGGTAATCAGCTCACTTTAGGGTACAGGTTGAAAAGGCGCCTCCTCCTACTTCTCCGCCATCTTGTCCCCCCAGTTGGGGATATTTATAGCCAAGAGGCAGAGTGAGGGCGTCAGTGGATGGAAAATTAGCAAGAGGGCACATCAAGAGCAGGGGGTTCTTACTAAACTCACGTAATAGGATTCTTATAGAGGACACAGAGAGGGATTAGATATAAAGGGTGGGTATGTGGAATCTGATCAGCTACCAAGTGTTCTATGTCAAGTAGACATCCATAAAGGGTGGGGATTCTTGATAAATTGACTTAGCAGAATTCTTGCTAAACTGGAGCTTATCAGAGATGGGCACAGAGACCTAGTTGAGAAGAGAGCTCAAAGGAGCTTAACACAAGTCTGGTCAAAGAGAGTCTTTGTCAGTAATAGTTACACCAATCATAGTAATAACATTATCTTAAACAAGTGATAACATTGAGGCTTCTGGAGGTTAAACTTCCCAAGGGCACTCACCTAGTGAGCTGGCATTCAAACTCAGAATGCAAGAACCCTAGAGGTCCAACAGTCAACCATGGAGTTCTTCCACCTGTATCTTAGAAGAATCTGCTTTATAAGAGGAAGAGCTTCTTCTCAGAGTTAGTCTTCAGCTATCGATTACTGAACCAATGATGCTAAAGAAGAATTCCTGAACTGGACAGGAGGAGAAGTCATTGCTGAGGTCTGTTCTAACTTTAAGTGCTCATGCTTTTATTATTGGGATGACTGCTTTCATTTTTAATCTGGACTAGAAGGAATCTCAAATTAGTCTATCATTTCTCTATATCCTTGCCAACATTGTTATTTGTGTTCTTTAAAAAAAATAACAGCCATTCTATTAAATGTGAGGTAATATCTTGTTGTGGAGAACATAGTGATTACAGTTAATAATTATTGTAACTATAGTTAACAATGTATTGCACATTTGAAAGTTGCCAAAAAGATAGACTTTATGAGTTCTCATCACAAGAAAAAAATGTGTAACTATATGTGGTAATGTATATTAACTTATTTTATTGTGATGATCACTTCACAGTATGTTGTACATATGAAATTAGTCAAATGTTCTATCTCAGTGATTTCTGTCTCAATAAAAAATAAATGCGTATATACAAGCCTACAAAAAACTAACATAACACCCTCATTTTATTTTCTTAAATGTCTATTTTTTCTTGTGAAATGTGTTTTAATTTTCACAGAATTTTCTTTATTTAATTTCACAGAATTTAAATTTCACAGAAATTTCACAGTAATTTTCTACTTTTCACAGTAATTTTCACAGAAAGGACAGGATTTTGTTTTTAATGAACTGTAGTTGACACACAGTGTTACGTTAGTTTCAGGTGTACAAAATCGTGATTTAACAGCTCTCCATTGTTCTCTGCTCACCACGAGTTTAGTCATGACCTGTCACCATATGACATATTACAATACTGTTGACTATTTTCCTTATGCTAGACCTTTCATCCCATGACTTATTCATTCTATACGTGGAAGACTGGACCTCCCACTCCCCGTCACTTTCTCTTCCGTTTGAGAATCAGCAATTTGTTCTCTGTATATATGGGTCTGTTTCTGTTCTTTTTTTTTTTTTTTAACACTCTCATTTTAGAAGTGATAAAACGGAAACTAAAAAACACAAGATGAATTATGCATGATCACATGGTAGGTTTGTGACAAAACAGATGATAGGTAATACCCCCAACTCATGGGTCTGAGACTGTGCTTCTCTATTATTTTTTAAGGATCTAAACCATACCCAAAGATTTTGTTGACTAGTTTTTCTTAAACGGTATTTTTTTTTTTCATTCTTGCAGAAGTGCAGGAAAGTGCAGCATTGCATAACACAACCAGTACAAAGGATTCTTAACTTTTCAGATCCCCAGAATCTGGTCTATACTGTCCTTGTAGTGGATGGCTTTTATTCAATGGTAGGGAAAAAAGTAACCTGAAGGATGTTTCCACTAAAGTATTATTCACCTTTTAAGTGCTTCCAAGATATCTGCTGTTTAAAATATGATCTACTAATCCAAATGAAGCTGGAAGAGAATTTTCAGTATGTATGACTATATTTTTTAAGCGCAAAGAGCTCTTTGGGGATAGAAATGTCCCTCACCTTGCAGAAGAGATGAAATAGCTCATCTTCCTGCATACTCCCAAGTCATTGATCCAGAAGCCTAAGAATGCACAGGCACAACATTTTGTTTTTAATCACACCTGACTCTGGACATGCTGAGATAATTCCAGGCTTCATAAGGTCTTCTCAAATCCAACACTACTTAGATTATGCTATGCACATATGGAGATGTTTTTTTTTTGTTCCAATCAACTGTGTCAATAGGAAACTGCTGGAGTCTCATCTACCATCTCCCAGGAAGGGAGCTATAGTATGGATAAATGAACAATCAGCATAGCAGACCTCTGCACAGGATACTGCTATGTAACGTCTGCTTATGGCTGTTCACTTTCATGGATCGGTATTCAGGAAACCTGGATATCTGGATTCAATTCAGAATACAAAGTCTTCAGGCCTTCTTTTCCAAAGTAAACTATGGTAGTTTATGAAGCTAAGTCATTTAGGTAATCTTAGGGAAAAGAAACAAGTAAGAATAACAGTGATGAATTTCATTTTTCTTTATTTGATACTTAACAAATAATGTCTTATGTTTTGATGGAAATCCAAATATTTGCTGGTAATTTCACAGTGCAGGATTGAAGTAAACAAAAATAATTTGTAAAGTGCCTCCTGGAAGAATGGGAGCTAACATGTTATTTTTAATTATAGCTAAAATTATTCCTATTAACTTAAGCAACAACAAGAATAATATTGAAGGAAAGCTTTTACAACACTGTGACCGAAGATTACAATTTGGACTTTGAAAATACATGACTCATAGGATCATGGAATAAAAATGATGCCTTTCCAGCCCTAGTGATGCTCAACTTCAAAGCTAAAAGATACTTTATATTTTGGATGGGAAGATGAAAGTGCTGTGCAGGAGCTTTGTTACCACCTCAGGAACAGGTTCTCAAAGGTAATGGAGAAATAAGACTGAAGCATTCCCTATGAGCAAACTGTTAGTGTTTCTGTATTCAATACAGTGAATGGACTTTGTGCAGAGAGGGGAGAAATCAGAAAGTCACTCTAGCATGGAGGCCTGTCTCTTGGAGAGTTAGATTTCTTTGATTATTTTTAAATTATTTTATTTATTAATTGACAGATAGTGAGAGAGCACAAGCAAGGGGAGCAGCAAAAGGAGAGGGAGAAGCAGGCTCCCTGCTGAGCACAGAACCCCATGCGGTGCTTGATCCCAGGACGCTGGTATCATGACCTGAGCAGAAGGCAAATACTAAACCATCTGAGCCACCCAGGTGACCACATATCTCTAATTCTTATGTTATTCCTTCTTCAGGAATAATGAGAGAAACTTAGAGGTCTTTTTCAAATGGTATGTGTGTATAAATGCTGTTATTTTCAAAAGAATAGGTGCTTGGTAGAAATTATTTTGCAAAGTAGGAAGATCATCAAGTTTGATGGGTCAAGTGAAGGGATTGCCTAGGTGTGAGATCCATCTCTGCCAGATTCTGTCCACAGTGACTTTGACAAAATCAACTTCTTCCTCCTCTCCTCTTAGGTTTATCTCACTTGTTGAAAAAAAAAAAAAATATGTCCATGCTACATATTACATAGTTTGCTGTAAGAACCAAATGAAATACTACAGGTGTATCACAAATGGTGAGGAATTAAGCTAAATCACTTACTGAATTTTTTTAAAGTATTTATTTTATTGCAAAATGTTCCAGTATTTGAAATGGTAGGAACTAGAAGGGATATATGCATCTAATGACATTTTGTTTAAAATGCTGCTAGTACCCTCAATTTCCTTGTTATAATGGCCACACCTACTTTTTTTTGGTTCAAATTCAACACTGATAACTTCCATTCTAAACGTAGTGGTTTAGGATACTGATTCTGAATCCAAGTTCATGAGTTTGACTCTCATCTCTGTCACTTACTAGTGAGCTACGTTAATTCTTCTTACTTTTTACCGCCTTGTTTCATCCTGGTAATGGGGATTATAATAAACACCACTTACCCAATGAAGATATTTGGTGTGTTAAATGACATAATACCTGTCACACACATAGTGAGGAACCAAACATAATGGCTATTTTTCTTATTTTCACACCAATTCATCAAGGCAAATAAAGCAAAAGCACTTATTCCACCTAAAGGCAACTTAATCCCCCCCACCTGGGTCCCCCAGCCCATCCATTTCTCATTCTTCAAAGACCCTGATTCTTGCTATACTTATCCCTTTTCTCTTTTCTTAGAACCTTTGACTTTCAATGTTTATTGTATGATATCCTTAAACTTCATAAATCTCAATTTTTCACCAGTAAACAACTTTTTGCTTAGAACATGAGAATTGATGTTCCTAATAAATTTTCCCTATCCTCTCTATTCTTGCCTTTCCATGCTTCAAATAATCCTAAATAAACTACCTTTGGGGGGAAAAGGTAATGCTTTGGAAATTCCTATGTCTAGTATAAATTCATATCCAACTTCTTGATTCTATAACTTTTCTCCTTCCAACCCCTAACCATAACTTCTTTCTTAACCTTTTATTTTTCTCTGTTTCATTGGATAAGACTCATTCATTTTCTTGGCTTCAGTGATAATCTCTATGAGGAAAACTCAAAAATTTCTATAATGGAAACTGATCTCTCTCTGATCCAACTTTTCGTTGAATGGTTTATCACAAAAATTAAAAAAAAAAAAGATATTTACTCCAAACACAAAGTTTTCACTCAGAATTAGCCCTTCTTTCTAATTTTACCTTTCCCTATTAATAGTGTTTCTATTGTCCCAGCCCCTCAGATCTGAAAGTATAAAGATACATTTGACTAATTCCTCTTATTCATTCACTATATTCTATAAATATAGAGAACTCCATAGTTTTACTTATAAAGAATTATTTTGTTCTTCACCTTCTTCCTAACTCCACAGTTATGGGCCACATTTCAACCATAATCAAATGACAGTTAGAGCATTTTCCTTAGCTTTTCCAGGATTTCTGTTGATTTCTCATCCAATTTTTCTGATTATAATTAATAGCCAAAAGAGATAATTACATGGGTTTTCATCTTATGAGTCCCTGAGTGAAAGCCTAAATAGGCATCATCATTACTAGACCAAATCTAAAGTCCAGTGATGTGTTTTCAGATTTCCCATTGCGCAAAAAAGACCTACATAAAATGCTCATAACTCATTACTTTGTAACACCTCTGTTCTGCTCAGGCTTACCTCTTTAATGCTTCCCAAAAACATTTTGCAGCATTCTTTACTCATAGCTGCAACTGTTATATGAGTATATGTCTTTCCTACCCCCAAAACAAATTCAACCACTCTGTATCAGTCAGCTTAGTATAAGTCATAGTAGGGTAAGAAGCAATTCCTACTTCTTAGTAGTTTACAACAACAACAAAAAATTCTCACTCGTGCTGCCCTAATATCAGTAGATCTGTGATTCTCTACATAATCTCAGTGCTGACCTCAAATTGAGAGAGCAGTCTCACCTGGGACAATGACATTCTTCTTGTGGAAGTCACATTAAACAAAATGGTAGGAGTTGTTAAAGCTTTTCCTCTAAGTGTAACATTTCACATTAGTTCACATTCCTCTAGACAAAGCAAGCAACTTGTGAAGCTTGATGTCAGTGAACTGGTCTACAACTGAAGGGATGTGATGTGTGCTTATTACATGAAAATGATCCCTTTTCACATTAAATGGCAGAGAAAATCCCATGGCCAAACCGATGTCATAGAATTAGGATGTACTTCCAAAAAGAGGAGCAGCTAACCTTTTGAAAATGTGTAAAGCCTACTGCATTATACTCTTCTTGTCACAAATATTGACTTCCCACTCTTTTGCCCACCAAATTGGCCCACAAAATATATTCATGTCCTCCTCAAGAAACAAAACTCAACATAAAAGATCAACACATTAATCTTTTTATATTCTATATCTATATCAGGTCAGACTATGGTTGCTCTTGATTTATATATTTAAGAACTAAAATGACAAATTATATGTCTACCACATACCCTATGGTTGTACAGGGACATTAAAATACTCGGAAATATTTACATTTGGAAAGGTATAAAATGAGCAGCATATGGCAGTGATGGGCCAATAGTAATGTTCAAAAGTGGCTAGAGAGAAATTATGAGGCATTCTATCCTGGACAGGATGTGAGTTCTGAATCAGACCCTATGTCTACTCCTTCAGAGAAGCTCCCTTGTGTGCTGTTCCCTGTATTCTCCAGGCCACACGGACTTGCTGCTTCTATGAATTCATGGAGTACTAGTAATAAGTGTTATCACAATTTGTGTGCTTATTTTAAACATTCTGATCTTATTTCATATATATTAATATCATCCTTCTAAACAATTTGTAACTCTTTAAATTACAGGGACTGAATCTTAACAGTGTTGCCAATGCATAAGAATGCATGTATGTAGTAGCACTTAGGGCAAATTACTAGAAGTACAGTAAGAAGACATGACCATTTGATTCAAGCTGACCCTTCCTGAAGATAAGCTAGTCCACCAAATGGAGTTCCAAAAGTCACAACTTTAAAAGAATTATGTACATAACAAAGGGTGCAAGTGTGTATATAACAGGCTGATATCATTTTTTAAGAGCAGACATGGATTTTTGACCATAGTTCTCTTGATTTCATGCATCTTTTTTAGACCTGGGTTTTGCTTCCGTTTTTTTTTTCTTTTCATCTTAACAGTATTCATTGTTTTTCACCACACTCAGTGCTCCATGCAATCTGTGCCCTCTCTAATACCCACCACCTGGTCTCCCAACCTCCCACCCCCTCGCCCCTTCAAAACCCTCAGATAGTTTTTCAGAGTCCATAGTCTCCATCGTTCATCTCCCCTTCCAATTTCCCTCAACTCCCTTTTCCTCTTGTTTCACTAATTTGTGGAGCTTATGTTTTTATTAAGGAGATGTTATTGGTGCCAGGAAGTCTAAGCAGCAGTCAGTAAAACACTAGCAGCCAGTTGTCCTAGCACCTTCCTGACACTCACCCTATATACCCAGGGCTCTGTTTCTAGATTGGGGAAATTATACTCTACCCTTCACTGTAACCAAGTTGTTATGAGACTGATAATTGACTCTTTCAAATATTTTACTGTTTGTATAAAAATAGTCATTGTAATTATTAAAGTCAGTAGTAAAATAAGCAGGTGTGTAATTAAGCGATTTGGTATCTATATGCACTTCTATGAAGTTAAGAAGGAGAGAATACTTTAGAAGTAAGTATGTTGGTTGTGTTAGTAAGGGGATAATTTTGGACAATGAGCCATTTAAGACCTCCTCAAGAATACCATCAACAATACTTCTTGCCTCTTAGATAGCATAGAAAACTGTCTCCCCACACAATCCTTTGAAATAGATGTTTAATAATTGTCTTTTTTTAGAGGTGAGGGGCACAAGGAGATGGAAAGAGAGAATCTTAAGCATGGAGATGAATGCAGGATTCCATCTCACGATTTTGAGGCTCAATCAGGAATCTCATGTTTAACCAACTGAGACACCCGAGTGCCCCAAGAATTTTTCATAGTACAAACACTATAGTATACAATAGAATTTAGAGCAAACTGCAATGCAAAGTAGATGGACTGTGAATCTGAATTTTCTCTTCTAATTGGAGTCTTCATAAATTTCGTATTCCTCACAGCTCTGTTACCTCTTAATGACATTCCTTAGTTTTATTCTGGTCTCTGCTATATAATGAATACTCTCTCTCTCTCTCTCTCTCTCTCTCTCTCTATCCTATATTCTGTGTATTACCACATTTTAGGATGGTGTGGAGACCTTCTGGTTTAACATCTTATGTGGGCAAGGCATATAAGAAATGAGAAAGTTATCAAGCTGGTCTACAACTGAAGAGTTTTAATATGTGCATATTATGCACTGGCAAAAAACAAATGGACTTTAGATATTATGAGATGCCAAGCAGCCTGGGAAGATTGTAAACTCTAAATTAATTGCTAGTACTTCATATCCTGAAGTGTTAACAAAAAAATGAACACTTTCTGAGAGTTCAACATTAAAAGTCGGCATTTTGGTAAAGGATGGTACCCGTTTCTTCTAAGGTGATATTAATAAGAGCTCACATTTGTTGAAGGTTTTCTATACCTCAGACACAATTCTCAGCACATTGCATTTGTTGACTAACTTAATCTTGTAATAACACTGATATATGTATTATTACTATTCCCATTTTGAGATGAGAAACTGAAGCAAAGAAAAATTACATAATCTCCCTAGAGTTATTCACCCAGCATCCAATCCAGGAAGTTTGGTTTTATAGAGTGTGCATTGATCACTATGCAAAGGACTTTTTCTGGTGATAACAGTTATTCTGAAAATAAGAACAGTAACTGCTGCAAGCCTGAATATGGTGCTGTCATGATCATTTGAAGTTCATTGCTATCATCTTTAGGAAAGTCTTATTTTCCATGTCATAACCTGAATCAATGGCCAGCCTATTCACAGGGCCCACAGGGTTCATGCTATATATAAAATTCCCTGGAGTCTGTGAGCCAGACTGTCTTCTCTGTGTATCATTGGAGAGCAGAGTATGATAAGGAGGCCTGAATGGATATATATATATATAGTATAATATATATTTATATATAATATATATTTATATAAATATTATAAATGTGTAAATATATGATAAATAATATATAATGTATATATGTATAAAATTGATACATATATGTATAAAAGAAAATCTATATATGTATAAAATAATACATATATACATATAAAATCTATATATATGTAAAAAGAAAATTTATATATGTATAAAAGGAAGTTTATCACATATATGTATATATAATATACATATTATATACATAATATACATACATAATATACATATTATATATACATAATAAATATATAAATATATTATACTTATTTTATTATATTATTGTGTGTATATATATATATATATATATACAATATACTATATATTATATTTATATATATCAAGCCTTAAACCAGGTAGCAGGTATGAGGAATTGCATCATTAACCTAACCTTCTGTAAAGGTGAAAATTCAAAAAAAATGCTTAGATGGAGTAAAGGACATGAATCAAGAAATCATTCAGCAAATGATAAGATGATAATATGGAAAGTAATTGAGGGTGATGATATGAGTATTATGCACATGGAGTCTGGCATATAATTTAGAAAAGATTTGTTGTTTCCTGATAAAAAAAAATTTCTATTTGGTTGGAGGTTAGAGGCGAAAATGTCCAAATCCATCAAGTGAAGGAAAGCAAACAAGAGACTTCAATGTGTAATAGTCTATTTCTTTAACATTTATGTATGTTTATATTAAGTTCAAAATGTATAGAGTGACACAGGCCTTCCCTCTACTTCCACATGTCTTTTGTAATCATGGAACAAATATTTCAAGAACAATTGCTAAGGCAAACGTTACAACTTGATAAAAATAATAAAAATAAAAATACCATGTGCTAAAGGGTAACTGCATTTTAATTAGGCAGTGATATGAACACACTCAAGAAGACATATACACTGAAAGAAATGACTCTCATAGATGTCTTGTCCATGAAGAATATTGTAGAAAAATATATCATTAAGGCATGAAGAGACTTGCTCCATTAGTTTCCACAGCTGAGGAACAGAAACCATGATGGGGAAGAATTAGCTTCACCATTCCCTCATTTAATTGTTTCATATATTTTTAGGATTCAAAAATTCACTGGAGGCTCCCTTTATGACTAGGATTTGGAGTTCACACAGAACTAGGAGCGGTGTACCGATACCATCCATCTGCCCCAGACTGTGGCCGTCCTCCCTTTCCTCTCTGCTCCCCACTTCAGCTTCCTCTGATCACCCTGGCCTCCTGTCTGACCCCCACTCCGGGAACATCATATTCTGCTTCCAATCCTCTGCACTGTGGTTCCCTATGCTGGGCTACATATACCCAGATTTGTGCATGACTGTTTCCTTTTCGTGCCACAGGAATTCTAAATGTCATCACAGCAGGGCCTTGTCAGATCCATCACCTGGTGGAATTCAGGACCCAGTTGCAGTCCCTTGCTCTTTTCTTATGGAGAAAATGCTCTTTTCATTCACCTTTTCAGTTCACATTTGTCCATCTGCCCCTCCAGACCCTGAGCTCCTAGGAGAAGGAACTGGTTGCCTGATAAACACTGGAACCACCTGAGTGGTCAGGGCCCAGTGGCTGCATGAACAACTGAGAGGATCCAGTCCATGACTGACGGGCTCTATTGTCCAAGTCCAATTGACTTTGGTCATGTGTAAGTCCTGCTGTTTTCTTTTGTTTCCTACATCAACTCTGTGTTCCATGTGGGGCTCAAACTCATGACACTGAGGTCAAGTACCATATGCCCTACTGACTGAGGAAGCCACGGCTTCTCTTGTCATTTTTTCCTAGGTTTTAGTGTCATAACTATTGAAGTTTTTTTATTTATGCATGTTATATGTATATTACAATATGCTGAATTACCAAATAACTCCCCAAATTATGGAAGTATGTTACCATAGTTTTCTTCAGGTTGATATTCAGGTTGGAGAGTAAGCTACTTCATGTGGACTTTTAGGAATCCAACGTCCCTCCACCAAGGGCCTTCTCACACCCTGGCTTGTCATGCACGTCTGAAGCTATACACGCATGGGGAACATCCCTGGCTTAAAGGTGGTCAAGTGGTAAAGTGGGGCAGAATCCCAGACATGTCAGTATGATCTCAAGTTCCCAGTGGTCACAATAAGAACAGTGAGGGCCTGAATCCTTCAGTCCTCAGATATCAGCTGAGGAAATCTGGCTGGAAAACCACGAGGCTAGGTGCTGCCTTTCTGTCCTATATAACCCTAAGCTTCGAATCGTAGCACGGCTGGGTGATAGTATTAATGGGAGGAGTCCAGCAAAACAGAAGCATGGGAAGACTTCCTACTCCCAGGAGGTACAGCATGACTCTGTGCCACAGAAATCTACAGAATTTGAATTTGAAACTCAGTCGCACACCTGAGAAAAAATGCTTTGTCACTGGCGGTGTGAACACAGAACTCTGACAGAAAGTGATGAAATTAGACTGATGGATCTCTTTTCTGTGAGTGCTCACTGAAGAATTGGGGTGCAAATTTTCAGCTCCTTGGTAGAGAGTAGGATGCAGCCATATTGATCCAACCTATGCATACTGCAAGCCTTCAGGGAGTAAAACAGAATCATGTCCTGGAATCTAGGGTTGATTACATGGAGACCTGACTCTGCTTAAGAGAGGTGCATTCTAACTAGCTGAAGTACCTTTGAGAATCAGTGCAACAGGCCCTTCCCTCAGAAGACCATCACAAACAACTCACTCCTGTCAAGTTTACTGATCATAGAGGGCTGCAAAGCTTCAACTTTTAGGGAAAACACTAAGTAGCATTCTTTGTATTTTTATTTTTTAGACTTGTACTTATTTTTTCAGTTTTTTTTTTTTTTACTTATTTTCAGCTATTTTTGAATGATTTTCATTTATGTGTGTGTGTGTGTGTGTGTGTGTGTGTGTGTGTGTGTGTGTGTGTGTGTGTGTATACCCTTCCTTTCTTTCGTGGAAGTATTAAGATAATTAGAAATACCAAAGAACTAAACTGGATGCTTACTTTTCAACTTTAAAATGTTGAGACCAAACTAGATTCTTGCAAAAATTATGAGATTTTATTCTGCAAGTCAAATACTTCAACAAAAATTTTCTTCGTAATAGCCATTATACTCAGCACGAAACAACAGTTTTTGATTAGCTTTTGTATTATGTCATCACAATTTGTACTATATCACTAAATACAATATTTAGTGCATCTTACTTAAAAAAATAAAAACATTTTAACGATGTTTATTCTTCCGATCCAAGAGCATGGAATGGTCTTCCATCTTTTTGTGTCTTCTTCAATTTCTTTCATGAGTGTTCTGTAGTTCCTCGAATACAGATCCTTTACCTCTTTGGTTAGGTATATTCCCAGGTATCTTACGGTTCTTGGTGATATAGTAAATGGAATCCATTCTCTAATTTCCCTTTCTGCATTTTCACTGGTAGTGTATAAGAAAGCCACTGATTTCTGTATACTGACTTTGTATCCTGCCACGTTGCTGTATTGTTGTATGAGTTCTAGTAGTTTGGGGGCGGAGTCTTTTGGGTTTTCCATATAAAGAATCATATCATCTGTGAAGAGAGAGAGTTTGACTTCTTCATTGCCAATTCGGATACCTTTTATTTATCTTTGTTGTCTGACTGCTGTTGCCAGGACTTCTATTACTATGTTGAACAAGAGTTGTGACAGTGGGCATCCTTGTCGAGTTCCTAATCTCAACGGGAAGGCTGCAAGCTTTTTCCCATTGAGGATGATATTTGCTGTGGGTCTTTCATAGATAGATTTTATGAAGCTCAGGAATGTTCCCTCTATCCCTATCCTTTGAAGAATTTTAATCAGGAATGGATGCTGGATTTTGCCAAATGCCTTTTCTGCATCAATTGAGAGGACCATGTGGTTCTTCTCTCTTCTCATTTTAATTTGTTCTATCACATTGATTGATTTGCGAATGTTGAACCATCCTTGTAGCCCAGGAATGAATCCCACCTGGTCATGGTGGATAATCTTTTTAATGTGCTGTTGGATCCTATTTGCTAGGATCTTCTTGAGAATCTTAGCATCCATATTCATCAGTGATATTGGTCTGAAATTCTCCTTTTTGGTAGGGTCTTTGCCTGGTTTGGGGATCAAGATAATGCTGGCTATATGTAGAAGAATGAAACTCGACCATTCTCTTACACCTTACACAAAAATAAACTCAAAATAGATAAAAGACCTAAATGTGAGACAGGAATCCATCAGAATCCTAGAGGAGAATATAGGCAGTAACTTCTTCGATATCAGCCACAGCAACTTCTTTCAAGATATGTCTCCAAAGGCAAAGGAAACAAAAGCGAAGAACTTTTGGGACTTCATCAAGATCAAAAGCTTCTGCACTGCAAAAGAAACAGTCAAGAAAACAAAGAGGCAACCCACGGAATGGGAGCAGATATTTGCAAATGACAGTACAGACAAAAGATTGATATCCAGGATCTATAAAGAACTCCTCAAACTCAACACACACAAAACAGACAATCATATCAAAAAATGCGCAGAAGATATGAACAGACACTTCTCCAATGAAGACATACAAATGGCTATCAGACACATGAAAAAATGTTCATCATCACTAGCCATCAGGGAGATTCAAATTAAAACCACATTGACATACCACCTTACACCAGTTAGAATGGTCAAAATTAGCAAGACAGGAAACATCATGTGTTGGAGGGGATGTGGAGAAAGGGGAACCCTCTTCCACTGTTGGTGGGAATGCAAGTTGGTGCAGTCACTTTGGAGAACAGTGTGGAGATTCCTCAAGAAATTAAAAATAGAGCTTCCCTATGACCCTGCAATTGCACTACTGGGTATTTACCCCTAAGATACAGATGTAGTGAAAAGAAGAGCCATCTGTGCCCCAATGTTTATAGTAGCAATGGCCACGGTCGCCAAACTGTGGAAAGAACCAAGATGCCCTTCAACGGATGAATGGATAAGGAAGATGTGGTCCATATACACTATGGAGTATTATGCCTCCATCAGAAAGGATGAATACCCAACTTTTGTAGCAACATGGACGGGACTGGAAGAGATTATGCTGAGTGAAATAAGTCAAGCTGAGAGAGTCAACTATCATATGGTTTCACTTATTTGTGGAGCATAACAAATAGCATGGAGGACATGAAGAGTTAGGAGAAGGGAGTTGGGGGAAATTGGAAGGGAAGGTGAACAATGAGAGACTATGGACTCTGAAAAACAATCTGAAGGGTTTGAAGAGATGGGGGGTGGGAGGTTGGGGGAACCAGGTGGTGGGTATTAGAGAGGGGACGGATTGCATGGAGCACTGGGTGTGGTACAAAAACAATGAATACTGTTATGCTGAAAATAAATTAAAAAAATGATTAAAAAAATAACTACTCTTGGATATTTTAAAATTTTGTTGCTGTTGTCAATGAGGTCTGGTTTCTACATATCCATTTCATTATTCTCATAATGTACACAGTCTTAATGATTCACTGTAGAGAAATTTTAAACATAGAGAAAATTTTAAAGAGTAAATAAAAATCGCCCACAATATGTTATCTGGTTAATATTTGCAGCATATTTCAGGTTTATGTTTATATTTATAAAATCAAGCATTTTTGTTGGTCATATGTAATGATTACATTTTATAACTATCGCTTACTTATGTAAAGGAAATTATTGAATTTTTATATATGTAGCTTGCATATGCCATTATCAATTGTATCTAATTACTAACCCTTTTAATCAAATGCTTTATCTTCATCTATTAAAGTAATTTGTTATTTTCATATTTCACCAATTGATGAATAAGAGTAGATTTATATATATTTTTGGAACAGGAATGTCCTTGTGTTCTTGGGATAGAATTTTTCTATTCATGGTATGTTACTTCCAATTATTTTGTGTAAATTTACATACATACAATACAAAATTTACTAAAACAGTTCATTCCATATGCCTTATATGTCAAAATTGTTCCTTTACTTATGAGAGAATCCTCTGGTTGAAAATAATAATTATTCCATTTTCATCACTTTCTTTCAAGGATTGTTATTTCCTTGACCTATCCATATCTTATTCTGAAGTCCACTTATGTGGCATTAAAAACATAATTTTATACTTTTAGCCATTTTAATAATGGAATTGTATAGAATTCACTATTATGAAGAGGGGTGTGCTAGAAAATAGTTATCTATTGGCGCTTCAGAACAACAACAATAAAAAGAAGCCATAATTTGTAACATTCGTTTGTTTCCATGGTGCCAATACTCATACCATGTTTTTTTTAGGCTACCAATGTGACATCACAACACAGACTTGAGAATTTCAGTAAGCTATAGAATCCAACTCTAGCATACTAATAAAACTGATGGTGCAGCAATTAGTCATTGAGATGGCTGAATATAAGAAAAGTCTTATAGTCTTAATATCTATAAATTAAAATGGCCTTATGCAATAAGATATGATTGTCCATATTTATATGAATAATTCAAGAAAGTTTTGAAGGCTTGCTAACTCAAGATATTGCAGTAAAAAAGTACTGGAACCAGAGCAGAATGCCTAGACATGAGTTTAAGCTTTACCACTGGCTAGTAGTTAACATCCTGAGCAAGCAACCTGAATTTTCTGGTCTCCATGGCCTCCATAATAGAAAGAGAGAGAGAGAGGAAAAAAGAGAGAGATTGTATGTGTGTATGTGTAAGTATGTGTGTGTGTGTGTGTGTGTGTATACATATACATATGTGTGTGTAAGTCCAAGTTTCTGTGAATGAGGCATAAACATATTCATTCCTACATAAAGTGTAACAAATAACCATTTTGCAGCTGTTATAGAGATTATAACTGCCTTCCAAGATCATCCTCAGTCCCCTAAGTCCTTTATCAAGTGTTTTCTGACTATATTAAATTTCCATCTTTATTCATTTTCTTCTTTTTAATTCCTATATACATTTACCCTATTATACAATGCAACATGTGTGTATGTATCTTTTGCATTATTTGAAGCTTCAATATGTCCCGATCTTTCCTTTCCAGATAGATTTAAACCCCTTAATGTTTTGAATCATAAAGCCCCCAAATATTGGTGATATTGCCACACATATAACAGCTGTTAAATTAGTAACTGTTCACTGTGTATGAAAATAGAACTCTAAACTTAAAAGAGGAAGAAAATAGAAACAAAATTTTGTTCAATGTCAGCTTAGACCTGTGATGGTATTTCTGAACTTGAATTATTACCCTGTTTATTGTTGATTACTTATTGTAACAGTATATGACAAACTATTACACTTATCATTTTTTAAAGGCTTCCTACATTGCCAAGAAACCTACTGGGAGCTTTTACTATCTTTTTCATCCTTAATCTAATTCCATTATGATCGGTCATTTCATTACTTACTTTTGAAACAAGGAAGTAATGTTATAGAGATATTACCATGTTCAAGGTTATAAAGCTTAAATGATAGATCCAGAAATCAAATCCAGGTGTGTCTGACTCCAAAGCCCATGTATTAAAGTACTGCATCACAAGCAGAAAAAGTGTGTTCCAGAAGTTCGTCTTGAAATTAAGAATATATTCAAATTTATAAGAAAGAGAAATGAAATGCCCTGTGTCTAAATTATACTAATGATTGGTCATATAGGAAATCATAAGAGAGCTACTTAAATTTAACCTTACCCTAGAAAGAACTCTAATTCTAGCCATCTGACTCAATCAGCCATTAAGAATGACAGATGATGTGCAGAGAAAGATGCTTATCCCATAAAAGTGATTCATGCACCCTCTTTCTGGAAACAGCATTCCACTGGGACCAATCAAAGCCATGAGCTGCTACTGAGGACACTGTCTACATGAACCAAAAACCATTGAGGTTCACTTTTTTTGTGTGATTGTGATTCTAAAAGGTACTTGGCACACGTTGCAGGATGTTCTGTATAAGGCAAACAACAACAATGGAGGGAAACTGGTATTTTCCATGAATGGTCTTCTGAAGGACCTCCAGTATTAATATTCCTTTTATTCCATTTTGGAAGTTTTAAATGAGGGTGAGCAATAAAACAATTTTCTGAAGAAGGTTTTTTTACTTTAAATTATCACCAAAAATACTTGGAAGAAAGATAAAATAAATATTGTAATAAGATCACACATAAACAAAAACTTCAAACCCCTAGGATTATATTATGCTTAGTTAGTTTTCACAAACAAAGATTTTGGATACTCATAAGATTAGCACTGAGGTTTATTGGTTCCCAATTTTTGATACTTGGAGCTAAAAGAAACGATGGAGCTAGGTTCATATTTGTATGTTGCTCAACTTGCCTAGACACATTAGCTATTCAAAGAAGTATTTGTTAAATGGATTAATAAAACTCTGATTATATGCATCTGTATGCTTATGGACACATATGCATGTGTATATATTCATATTGCTAGTGTTTCACACAGCAGTAGTTATAAACACATATATACAGTCAGTCAGGGGTGTGTGTGTGTGTGTGTGTGTGTGTGTGTGTGTGTGCATGTTATTGAAATACAGGGCCTGAGTAAGAAATAGTCTAAATCCCTAGCTGTGATATACTCTGTGTCATAGGAGAATAACAGATTTTAGAAGCAAACACACTTTGCTTTGAACCCTGATTCTACCATTAACCACTCTTTAACCTTGGGCAATCTCTCTAATGTTTCTAAGTCCCCGTTGTCATCTGTTAGTACACAGTAATGCCACTTTTTCAGATTTTCCAATTTGTTGGCATAAGGATTTCAAATATGAAATATAAAATAATCCAGGTGACCCCAACATTTTAGTGCTATGTGGTCTTAAGTTTTAGATTCACTTCTGAAATATTTCAACATTTCAATAAAGCTATGTGGGGCTTCAGTTCCCAAGTAGGCGGCATCTTTCAAGAAGGATATGATGCTTGTGATTCCTTCTATAATGACATTTTTAGTGCAATAGATACTCGATTATGAGAATAAAAAGGCAACAACTGAATCTATGGATCAGTGTTGCTGAAATATTTTCACTTCAAAAAATTTTATGTTATATTTATCTTTTTTATTTTTAATTTTTATAAACATATAATGTATAATTAGCCCCGGTGATACAGTTACCCTCCCCAATGTCCATAACCCAACCACCCTCTCCCTACTCCCCTACCGTTGGCATCTCTCAGTTTGTTTTGTGAGATTAAGTGTCTCTCGTGGTTTGTCTCCCTCACTTCCTACCCTCCAAAACCCCCACATTGCATCTGCACTTTCTCATATCAGGGAGATCATATGATAGTTGTCTTTCTCTGATTGACTTATTTCACTTCTTTTGATGGCCAAATAGTATCCCATTGTGTATATATACCACATCTTCTTGATCCATTCATCTGTTGATGGATATCTAGTTTCTTTCCATAGTTTGGCTATTGTGGACATTGCTGCTATAAAGATTTGGGTTGATGTGACCCTTTGGGTCACTACATTTGTATCTTTTGGGTAAATACCCAGTAGTGCAATTGCTGATTCATAGGGTAGCTCTATTTTCAAATTTTGGGGGAAACTCCATGTTGTTTTCCGAAGTGGTTGCAGCAGCTTGCATTCCCACCAAAAGTGTAGGAGGGTTCCCCTTTCTCTGCATCCTTGCCAGCATCTGTCCTTTCCTGACTTGTTAATTTTTATCGATTCTGTTGTGAGGTGGTATCTCATTGTGGTTTTGATTTGTATTTCCCTGATGCCAAGTGATGTGGAGCACATTTTCATGTGTCTGTTGGCCATCGGGATGTCTTCTTTGCAGAAATATCTATTAATGTCTCCTGCCCATCTCTTGACTGGATTATTTGTTCTTTGGATATTGAGTTTGCTAAGCTCTTTATAGATTTTGGACACTAGCCCTTTATCTGATATGTCGGTTGCAAATATCTTCTCCCATTCTGTCAGTTGTCTTTTGGTTTTGTTAAATGTTTCCTTTGCTGTGCAAAAGCTTTTGATCTTGATGAATTTCCAATAGTTCATTTTTGCCCTTGCTTCCCTTGCCTTTGGTGATGTTCCTAAGAAGAATTTTCTGTGGCTGAAATCGAAGAAGTTGCTGTCTGTATTCTCCTCAAGGATTTTGATGGATTCCTTTCTCAAGGAATTGCAGTCCTTCAACCATTTTGAGTCTATTTTCGTGTGTGGTGTAAGAAAATGGTCCAATTTCATTTTTCTGCATGTGGCTGTCCAATTTTCCCAACACCATTTATTGAAGAGGCTGTCTTCTTTCCATTGGACATTCACTCCTGCTTTGTTGAAGATTAGTTGACCATAGAATTGAAGGTCTATTTCTGTGCTCTCTCTTCTGTTCCATTGATCTATGTGTCTGTTTTTGAGCCATTACCAAACTGTCTTGATGATGTCAGCTTTGTAATAGAGCTTGAAGTCTGGAATTGTGATGCCACCAACTTTGGCTTTCTTTTTCAATATTCTTTTGGCTATTCCAGGTCTTTTCTGGTTCCATATAAATTTTAGGATTATTTGTTCCATTTCTTTGAAAAAGACAAACCATGAGAGACACTTAATCTCATAGAACAAACTGAGGGTTGCCGGATGGGATTTTGATAGGGATTGCATTAAATGTGTTGATTGCTTTAGGTAGCATAGACATTTTCACAATATTTGTTCTTCCAATCCAGGAGCATGGAACATTATTCCATTTCTTTGTGACTTCCTCAATTTCTTTCATGAGTACTTTATAGTTTTCTGAGTATAGATTCTTTGCCTCTTTGGTTAGGTTTATTCCTAGGTACCTTATGGTTTTGGGTTCAATTGTAAATGGGATTGACACCTTAATTTCTCTTTCTTCTGCCTTGTTGTTGGTGTAGAGAAATGCAACTGATTTCTGTGCATTGATTTTATATCCTGACACTTTACTGAATTCCTGTACAACTTCTGCAGTTTTGGAGTGGAGTCTTTTGGGTTTTCCACATAGAGTATTATATCATCTGCAAAGAGTGATTGTTTGATTTTTTCTTTGCTGATTTGTATGCCTTTAATTTCTTTCTGTTGTCTGATTGCTGAAGCTAGGACTTCTATTACTATGTTGAATATCAGTGGTGATAATGGATATCCCTGCCGTGTTCCTGACCTTAGTGGAAAAGCTTTCAGTTTTTCTCCATTGAGAATGATATTTGTGGTGGGTTTTTCATAGATGGCTTTGATAATATTGAGGTATATGCCCTCTATCCCTACACTCTGAAGAGTTTTGATTGGGAAGGGATGCTGTACTTTGTCGAATGCTTTCAGCATATATTGAGAATATCCTATGGTTCTTGTTCTTTCTTTTATTAATGTATTGTATCACATTGATTGATTTGCAGATGTTGAGCCAACCTTGCAGCCCTGGAATAAATCCCATTTGGTCGTGGAGAATAATCCTTTTAATGTACTGCTGGATCCAATTGGCTAGTATTTTATTGAGAATTTTCACATCTGTGTTTATCAAAGGTATTGGTCTGTAATTCTCTTTTTTGAAGGTATCCTTGTCTGGTTTTGGGAACAAGGTGATGCTGGCCTCATAAAATGAGTTTGGAAGTTTTCCTTCCATTTCTATTTTTTGGAACTGTTTCAGGAGAATAGGAATTAATTCTTCTTTAAATGTTTGGTAGAATTCCCCTGGGAAGTAGTCTGGCCCTGGGCTTTTTTGTTGTTGTTGTTTGGAGATTTTTGATGACTGTTTCAATCTCCTTACTATTTATGGGTCTGCTCAGGTTTTCTATTTCTTCCTGTGCAACTGCCTCTCAGAACAATGTGTTACTTAAAATATAACCCCTGGGGAATTTTACTAATTACCAAGCACATTTAGATACAGCCTTAAAAAAAACAGACACTGCAACAGGCCTCTGGGGGAGAGGACGATATATGGCCTTTAAGCTGAGCAGCTGGGGATGCCCAGCTCGCTCAAGGCAGAACGCGACCTGCTTCACGGAAGCCGAGCTGCTGGGAATGCCTGGCCCACTCAGGGCAGAACACCGCCTGCTTCATTTTTTGTTATCCCCTCTTTCCCCCGGAGAGCACCTGTGGCTACTTAGATAAGTCCTTTGTATATGCTTGTTCAACTATAAACTTCACACTATTGGTGCAGACATATTCTTCCCTCCTTCTTGTTTATCTACAAGGCATATGACTAACGTTTGTCCTTCATCGACTCTTCTATTGGTTGCTGTTTCTAATACAAGCGAGACTGTGGAGTTATTCAGCGCAGCAGTCTTTTCGACTCCTGTCCCCTGCTCCCGATCTCTTGCAGCTGACTTGTTTGTGCCTAATTCTTCTCCCATTCGCTGACTGGAAGTGGCATTCCTGGTTCAATTGTGGTAGTTTATATGTCTCTAGGAATGTATCCATTTCTTCCAGATTGTCAAATTTGTTGGCATAGTTTTGTTCATAATATGTTCTTATAATTGTTCATATTTCTTTGGTGTTGGTTGTGATCTCTCCTCTTTCATTCATGATTTTATTTATTTGGGTTCTTTCTCTATTCTTTTTGATAAGTCTGGCCAGGGGTTTATCAATCTTATTAATTCTTTCAAAGAACCACCTCCTAGTTTAGTTGATTTGTTCTATTGTGCTTTTTTTGTTTGTTTGTTTCTATTTCATTAATTTCTGCTCTGATCTTTATGATTTCTCTTCACCTGCTGGGTTTAGTCTTTCTTAGTTGTTCTTTATCTAGCTCCTTTAGGTGTAGGGTTAGGTTGTGTATTTGAGACCTTGCTTGTTTCTTGAGAAAGGCTTGTATTGCTATATAATTCCCTCTCAGGACTGCCTTTGCTGTGTCCCACAGTCTTTGAACTGTTGTGTTTTCATTATCATTTGTTTCCATGATTTTTTTCAATTCTTCTTTAATTCCCTGGTTGACCCATTCATTCTTTAGATGGATGCTGTTTAATCTCCATGTATTTGGGTTCTTTCCAAATTTCCTCTTGTGATTGAATTCTAGCTTCAGAGCATTGTGGTCTGAAAATATTCAGGGAATGATCCCAATCTTTTGATACCAGTTGAGACCTGAATTATGACCCAGGATATGATCTATTCTGGAGAATGTTCCATGTGCACTAGAGAAGAATGTGTATTCTGCTGCTTTGGGATGAAATGTTCTGAACATATCTGTGATGTCCATGTGGTCCAGTGTGTCATTTAAGGCCTTGATTTCCTTGTTGATCTTTTGCTTGGATAATCTGTCCATTTCAGTGAGGGGAGTGTTAAAGTCCCCCACTATTATTGTATTATTGTCGATGTGTTTCTTTGACTTTGTTATTAATTGGTTTATATAGTTGGCTGCTCCCATGTTAGGGGCATAGATAGTTAAAATTGTTAGAGCTTCTTCTTGGACAGACCCTTTGGGTATGATATAGTGTCCTTCCTCATCTCTTATTATAGTCTTTGGCTTAAAATCTAATTGATTAGTATTAGGATTGCCACTCCAGCTTTCTTCTGGTGTCCATTAGCATGGTAAATAGTTTTCCACCCCCTCACTTTAAATATGGGGGTGTCTTTGGGTCTAAAATGAATTTCTTGTAGGCAACATATTGATGGGTTTTGGTTTTTTATCCATTCTGATACCATGTGTCTTTTGATTGGGGCATTTATCCCATTTACATTCAGGGTAACTATTGAGAGATATGAATTTAGTGCCATCGTGTTGCCTGTAAGGTGCCTGTTACTGTCTGTATATTGCCTCTGTTCCTTTCTGGTCTACTACTATTAAGGTCTCTCTTTGCTTAGAAGACCCCTTTCAATATTTCCTGTAGAACTGGTTTGGTGTTTGCAAATTATTTCAGTTTTTGTTTGTCTGGAACCTTTTTATCTCTCCTTCTATTTTCAAAGATAGCCTAGCTGGATATAGTATTCTTGGCTGCATGTTTTTCTCACTTAGTGCTCTGAATATACCAGGCCAGTTCTTTCTGGCCTGCCAGGTCTCTGTGGATAAGTCTGCTGCCAATCTAATATTTTTACCATTGTATTTTATAGACTTCTTTTCCTAGGTTGCTTTCAGGATTTTCTCTTTGTCGCTAAGACTTGTAAATTTTACTATTAGATGACGGGGTGTGGACCTATTCTTATTGCTTTTGAGGGGGGTTTTCTGGACCTCATGGATTTTGATACTTCTTTCCTTTGCCACATTAGGGAAATTCTCTACAATAGCTCTCTCCAATATACCTTCTGCTCCCCCCTCTCTTTCCTCTTCTTCTGGAATCCCAATTATTCTAATGTTGTTTCATCTTATGGTATCACTTATCTCTCAAATTCTCCCCTCGTGGTCCAGTAGTTGTTTGTGTCTCTTTTGCTCGGCTTCTTTATTATCTGTCAGTTGGTCTTCTATACCACTAATTCTTTCTTCTGCCTCATTTGTCATAGCAGTAAGAGCTTCCATTATTTATTGCACCTTATTAATAGCTTTTTTTAATTTCAACTTGGTTAGATTTTAGTTATTTTATTTCTCCAGAAAAGGCTTTTATTTCTCCAGACAGCATTTCTCTAATATCTTCCATCCTTTTTCGAGCCCAGCTAGAACCTTGAGAATCGTCATTCTGAACTCTAGATCTGTCATATTACCAATGTCTGGATTGATTAGGTCCCTAGCCTTCAGTATTGCCTCTTGTTCTTTTTTTATTTTATTTTATTTTTTTTTTTGCGGTGAGTTTTTCTGCCTTGTCATTTTGTCCAGATACGAGTATACGAAGGAGCAAATAAAATATTGAAAGGGTGTCAAAGGCCCCAGAAAAACGTGCTTTAACCAAATCAGAAGAGAACCCAAATCATAGGGGGGAGGAAGGGAGTAAAAAGAAGTTCATAAAAAAAATTTAAAAAAAGAAGAAAACCATAAAGAAAAAATATAAAAAAGAAATATATATATATATAATTAGACTGGTGACTAGAATAGGGTCACCCACTTATATTTGGGAGTATTTTGTTTTCTTAGAAGAAACTGCCTCTCAAATTTTTAAAGAATGAAAAATATATATAATGATAAACACAATGAAGAGATGGAATATGACTATAAAGATGAAGAAAAAAATAATTTCTAAAAAAGGAGTTGATAAGGTAAGTTGGTTGGGAGAATAAAGAAAAAGAAAATGGAGAGAATTTGCTCAGGCTGGAGACAAGAACAAGCCCGGTACTAGACTTAGGGTTTATTTTGATCTATTAGGAGTTGTACCCCAAATTTTTTTAGAAGAAAAAAATCCCTATGTGTATACAAAAAATAAAGTTAGATACAATGAAGGATAAAATATGACTATAACAATGAAGGTTCAAAAAGATTATTTTTTATGAAAAGTATTGTTAAGATATACTAGTTAAAAAACATTAAAAGAGGAAATGGTAAAAGTTAAAAACATTAGTAGAAGAAAAAAATAAAATTAAAAAAAGCTTATTAACTTTGCCAGACTAAAGAATCATGGGGAGAAAGCCATGAATTCCATGCTTTGCTTTTTCCTCCTTTGGAATTCAGCTGTTCTACTTGGTAAGTGAACTTACCAATCTGTATACATGATCCTATCTGTATAACAATTCTTGGCTAGTCTTGTAGTCTTGGCTCTATTTCTTGTTGATCTTCTGGGGGAGCGGTCTGTTTTAATGATTCTCAGTGTCTTTGCCTGAGGCAGAATTGCACCATCCTTACCAGGGACCAGGCTAAGTAATCCGCTCGGGTTCACTTTCAGGAACTTTTGTTCCCTGAATGCTTTCCATAGAGTTCCAGAGGATGGGAATGAAAATGGCAGCCTCCCAATCTCCGTCCTGGAGGAGCCAAGAGCTGAGGGCCCCACTCCTCAGTGTGCCCTCAGAGAAAAGCGCTCAATCACTCCCATCTCCCTGGCTTCCAGCCATGCTCTGAGCTCACTCAGCCTGTGACCAAGCGTCTCTGTCTCTGGAACACAGCTCTGCCTGGTGTCTCTGAACCCTGCAGATCCCTGAGCTTTTCCAGCAGGGATCTCCCCGGATCTTGTGGGGACGCCACTCACAGACAGTGTCCTGCACCATGGATTATGGTTCAAGGTGACCCCGAGGCGAGAGCTCACTCCTCAGCTCTGACTCTGTAGCCAGCTTCCCTGCTCTAATACCTATGAGCTCTGCAACACTGAGACACCTCTGAGTCTTTTGTGACCCCGTGGGACCTGGGGCCATGCTGTCTCCACGTGGGCTTCACCCCAGTTTAGCCTATGGAGCTATGTCCCTCAGTGGAGCAGACTTTTAATGTCCTGATTTTGTGCTCTGTTGTTCTGCTACTTGCTGGGATCCAGGCCCCTCCCCCGTGGTCTATCTTCCCATTGCTTTGGATTCACTTCTCTGCCTGTCCTAACTTTCAGAAAGTGGTCGATTTTCTGTTTCTACATTTGTTGCTCTTCTCTCCTATCTCCTGTTGGATTTGTAGGTGTTCGGAATGGTTTGATAAGCTATCTATGTGATCTTCAGCTACCTGATGTCATCTCAGCCTGTCACTTCTCTGCCATCTTCTTCACTTCAGAATTTTAGCATAGATTATGCCTTATGGTCTGGATACATGTTGTTTGTGTGAAAATTCATAATTTCACTTGCTTGGTTCTTCACTTAGCGTACAACATATTAAGTTCAGATGAAATTTCCTTTTGTTTTTTTAATATTCCTGAACTAATTAACTTGTTTTCCTGATGTAGTTTAGGCTGCTTCTATTTTCCTGATAGAGTGTAATTCTAGACTTTCTGGCAAATTAAGATGACTTGGAGAGCAATCAAATGTATAATTCAATGAGAAACAAATCTTAACCAAAATCGAATAAACTCTTATAATTTTACAAGTAAGTAGCAGAAATTTGAAACCAATGAGCATGTACCATGACTCCGCATTTACAGAAAATTAGAAGTAATGTGATTGAAAAACTGATTTACTGTATGAGTGGACAATAACTGTATTAATTTTTAAAGATTTTTTGAATTTATTTGACAAAGAGAGAGAGAGAGATCACAAGTAAGCAGAGAGGGAGGCAGAGAGAGAGGGGTAAGCATGCTCCCTGCTGAGCAGAGAGACAATTCAGGACTCGATCCCAGGACCGTGACAGCATGACCTGCCTGAAGGCAGAGGCTTAACCCACTGAGCCACCCAGGCACCACAACAACTTTAATTTTTAATCAGATGATAACTTTAATGGGGTAATGCTTTCCTTAATTAATCTTTTATTTTGAATATAGGTGGCATTGACAAAGCTCTAGTTCTCACCATATTTAATGAAATGCTTCTAGGTATATGTATTTTTTCCTTAATATTTCTAATTCCAAAATAATATAGGGCAGTCATATTTGACTCCTCCATATCTGTCACACTCAAAAAACAATAGGGCCATTATTAAAATAAATGATTATATATCATGCTGGAATGGAAGAAAGGGAACTATCAACAAACAAGAAACTGGAATAAATTCACCACCAAAAAAAGAAAAAAAAAAAGAAAGTAGTGGGGTAGTAGCACTATAGTTCTTGATTATCATCAGAATTAGAGCTAACACTGGAGGTTCACTTCACCTGGTGAGTCCTATGGCTGCTTAAGGAAGCTATAGTTCAAAAACTTTAGAAAGTGCTGCAAATATGTGTTACAGTAAATTTAATCACCATGTATTTAAGAAAATCCAGTCTAATGAAAGACTAACAAATTCAACAAATAGAATGTGCACTCAAAGAAACAGAGTTAATACAGCACTTAGTTCCTATCTATATAATAACTGTATAACATATTATATATGTGTGTGTGTGTGTGTGTGTGTGTGTATAACATATGTCTGTATAACATATTTATTGTGCCAGAGAAATAAAGTGAAGACTTACATCCTTGGAAATAAAAGCAGGAGATTGTAAAAGATAAAAAGGGGATGCTGGAAAGGAAGTCAGTTCAATGTGTGTTTATAATTGTTGAAATGTACTTTGTCATTTGAAAGGTAATGTTGAAAAAATGGTAGTCACTGGGATTCATTCTTCTCTCCCTTCTTCTCCTTCCCCTTCTTTTAAATTCTAAGCTCCTTTTCTTTGTTGTTTTTTTTTTTTTCCTTTAGTTAGTTTTTGTTGTTGTTGTTGTTGTTTTGGCTTTATTTTGGTCTGAAACTGAAATTCTCTTCATGCATTCATTAGGAGATTCCATGAATTCGCATGAATTTGCCTCTGTGAGTTATATAGATTTTGGCTTTCTTATCCTATATTTTGAATGTATAAATAAACAAAGGTTAAATATGGCGAATTAGACCCAAATCCTTTAGGTTGAACTTTCTGCTACTTCCTATGCAGCACGATCCTCTAATTCTTTGATGTCATCCTCAATTTTAAGTAGTTAATCCATTTCCCTATTTCCTCCAACTTGCTTTCCTGAAGACACTGCTTCCTCTGCAGTCCCCTTAAGTAAGTCATTTACAAAACACAGATTCCACTTCAGACTAATTCTCACCTATGAGCTTGTGAAATTCCTTTTTGTTTCCCCATCTATATTGCCCTCCTTGCCTGTTTCTGGAGAGTATTAGCTCATCTTATGAAATCCACATTCAGGGAAGACTTTGGTTCGTGATTTGCAGACTCCTCCGTTCCTCCTGCATCTCTATGTGAATAACATCTTCTCCAGTATCACTCATCCATCTAATCACACTTTCTTGCAGTCACCGTAATGCCCCCTAACTCCTCCACTTCCATTGGAAACATCCCATCCTCCAAACCCAACATACAATCTTCCAGACTGCTTAAAATTTTTTTCTTTCTTTGGCCTTATTGAACTTCTCACCACACAGGTTTCTCATTTTTCTCATTACCCATCACCACCTCCTTCCTTTACTTCTTTCTATATTTGGCTTAGACTCCATATTCCCTTATTTCAGTCACTGTCTTCCTAACCTGAAGCTCTTTATCTCTGTCACAATGAGCCCAACTGTTCTCCACGTGTCTACCCAGGCAAGTGACCATTGTTAAAGGAGTCCACAGAACCAGATTGAAATGAGACTCTCTACAATTTTTGTCCACCAAAATAAACACTACTTAAATTTTAAGTGACACTTCTCTATTTGGCTAATTGTCCTACATTCCACAATAACAATTTCCGTTCTTTACATCTTGTACAGACTCCCAGTCTCTCCCAATTCACCATACCAAGGAGTTTCAGAAGTCTCTTACTTCCCACAGGAAGCAAAAGCCAACATTCTGTAACCTGCTAAACATAAATGCCTCTGTGAATCACAGGCCATCCTCCTTTTTCCCATGTTTAAAATGGAGAAAAATTCTTTCTCAAGAGCTGCCTAGTATTACCATTTTCTTTTCATTTCTTCACTCTTTAACCCACTCCAATCCAATTTATTGAATTGAAGTGGCAGAACCACTTCCATAAAACTATATAGGCTAAGGAAAACTTTGGAATCTCAATTTAATATGTTACTTAATTTCTCCGTAGTATGATCCTGTGTTCCATAATACACTCCTATTAGTTTTCTTCTTACCATTTCTTTACTACTTAGACTTGTCTCTTCAGTTTTTTTTTTTATGTACAAGATCTCTAAATATCATAGTTCCTAAGTATTTTCCTACTTTCTGAGCTTAGCCTAAACTCCCCACACACATTCATTTCCAGAACATCAATCAGTAGTTACAAACTGAAAAGTTTTGTATTTATTTATTGAGACAATACTTTTTTTCTGAGTTATAGATCTACACAAATATTTGCCTACTTGACATTTACACTTTTATTATTTTAGAAGCATTTCATAGCTTACACAGCACAAATTGAACTCATGATTATTTATTCCCCTAAGTCTTCTTGTTTTCCATAATGTCCCAAACAGGAGGACTCCAAAGAGTTCCTCAAGTCAGAAATATGGAAGCCTTTCTTGACACTGTTTCCCCAAACAACTTTATTATGTCTTGCTATTTTACTTCCCCATCACTGGAAGTCATCATTTCTCCCCTACTCATCTATCTCCTGAACTACTGCAATAACTTTGTAAATAGTTTGCTTTTATTCAAAATTTTGTCTCATTAATGGAGTAACAATTGAAGGAATGTATGAGTTATTCCAATTATCACTGTTGGAACAATTTAAATCTTACCTAGACATTAATTCTTACTCTCAAATCAGAGACCAATTTATTTCTTTGGACACTTAACAAGTATTATAGCCCTAGGCCCTTCTTTTCTTGGTATTATGTAACTATAGGGATGGTTATTAAATTAATTCATGAAGTTCTTCCCTCAGATATCTTCAAACACTCAGTATAGTGAGAGACAGACATGGATATTTGTATAGTACCAGGATGGAGTTGTTTGACATTTGCCAAGGTCCGTGTTGTAAGGCTCAGGATTATATCTTCTATGAGAGAAATAAGAGTTCTAAGACCAAGATTAGGGACTTGGTCTAGTAGAAATTGCAGGTGAAACAAATCATAGTATCCATTCACATAACTTCTAGCCCTGTTTCTCACTGTCATGGTTTCCATATAGGTTTATGGAACTGAGAGTTATTTGTCATTTCTGTATAGATGCTAATATGCTCAGCTGGAGCAGGATTTATCAGTCTGACTTTTTTTTAAATTTGTGTATCTCTAACTTGGTATCCTGGGTAATTCTTTGGCTTATGGTCCTGTTTTACCTAGTCCTCACTCCCCCTGAAATGGGAGACATCTCTGAGATACATGCTTGGTGCTTGTGTCCTTGATTCCTGCTGATACTTTTGGTACTAAGTTCTTGCTAGGCTGGTTTTCTATTTCATGGTACCTCCTAATTTCTATGTCTTTATTATTGCTTTCTTTCCTGATCCTGGAGCAGTTAACTTTATTCATTTTCTCATGGAGCTTATGTTCCTACGTGCAGGGCTCATGGAATTGTGTGTCTGTTTTTTTTTTTTTATCCAATTAAGATGATATTTACCCAATATAGAAAACTGGAAGTTCTGCGAAAGTATTCAGTCACAAGCCATACAGCAAGAATATACATATATATTCACAGTCACGTAGAGGACAAGCATTGAATTGAGGTTGAAATGTTAAAATTTGGATTTTAGGAAGATTTTGAAATCACTTAATGCTTTGATAAATGAATACACTGATACAAAATCTGATATCAAATTGTTACTGCTACTTTTTGACCAAATGAAATAACTATGAATTTAACTGTGAAGGGAGAAAAGACTCACATGATAACCTCTTCAATATACAGGTTATAAAATCATAATAATATTTATTCATATTTTATCGAAATATTTTTCAAAATTAATGCATTATCTATCTTCCAAATTTTTATTTAAATTTCCCTTAGTTAGCATTCATTGTAACAATAGTTTAAGGTGAAGAACTTAGTGATTCCTCACTTACAAACACCACCTATTGCTCATCAGAAGTGGCCTCCTTAATTACCTTCACCTATTTAACCAACCCCCCCAACTCACCTTCCCTCTAGTAACCATCAATTTGTTTTGTTTAGTTAAGAGCATATTTCCTGGCTTTATTCATTTGTTTCTTTGAATAAAAAGAGTCTACATTTACAAAGATGGGCTCCGTAGAGAAAGGGGAACCCTCTTACACTGTTGGTGGGAATGCAAGTTGGTGTAGCTGCTTTGGAAAACAGTGTGGAGATTCCTCAACAAATTAAAAATAGAATTTCCCTATGACCCTGCAATTGCACTACTGGGTATTTACCCCAAAGATACAGATGTAGTGAAAAGAAGGGCCATCTGTACCCCAATGTTTATATAGCAGCAATGGCCACTGTCGCCAAACTGGGGAAAGAACCAAGATGACCTTCAATGGATAAGGAAGGATAAGGAAGATGTAGTCCATATACACTATGGAGTCTTATGCCTCCATCAGAAAGGATGAGTACCCAGCCTTTATATCAACATGGATGGGACTGGAAGAGATTATGGTGAGTGAAATAAGTCAAGGAAAGAAAGTCAATTATCATATGGTTTCACTTATCTATGGAGTGTGAGAAATAACACAGAGGACATGGGGAGATTGAGAGGAGAAGAGAGTTGAGGTAAATTGGAGGGGTGATGAACCATGAGAGACTATGGACTCTGAAAAACAACCTGAGGGTTTTGAAGGGGCAGGGGGTGGAAAGTTGGGTGAACCTGGTGCTGGGTATTATGGAGGGCACATACTACATGGAGCACTGGGTGTGGTGCATAAACAATGAATTCTGGTTCACTGAAAAGAAATAAAAAAATAAAAAATTTTAAAAAGTTATGGAATGAAGAAGTTATGGGAATAAGTGGTACAACATAAGGAAAAGAAAGAAATAGATTCTAAAATTTAAAATACATATAAAATTGAATATCATAATCCAAAATGAAATCATATACTCCAACATAAAAATATTCAAATAATGCAAAAGCAAGTGAAGGAATCTAAACAACAAATTGTTATTGTGTTGTTATTTAAAGAATGAAAGAATATTTTAAGTGAATCCTACAGTCACACTTTAGGAGAAATTTAGGTTAACATGGATATTTGTTAATGGGAGAACTTATTTGGGGCCAAGGCTTATTTATTGAAGGAATGTTGATCATTCTGTCAAATACTGTCATATCCCTCAACTGATATGGCATAAACTTACTAGGTTTATTCCATGCATTTTTTTATAGAAGAGAATATACTTTTTTTCCGCCCCACCAGGCCAGATCCCAAACACGTATTAGAATCTAAGTAATGAAGTAAGTCTGCTTCTGATGGAATTAAGTCAGATTTTAGCCACCTCCCTCTATTATATTTTTCTGCCAAGATCTGCTTCCTCCATACATTTTCTAGAACACTTTAGCATATATCTGCTTTGTTAAAAAAAAAAAAAAAAACAAAACAAACAAAAAAAAAAACCTCACCTGGTGTGCCTGGGTGGCTCAGTGGGTTAAAGCCTCTGCCTTTGGCTCAGGTCATGATCCCAGGTCCGGGGATTGAGCCCTGCATCAGGCTCTCTGCTCAGCAGGGAGCCTGCTTCCTCCTCTTTCTCTCTGCCTGCCTCTCTGCCTACTTGTGATCTCTGTCTGTCAAATAAATAAATAAAATCTTAAAAAATAAACTCACCTATTTTTGGGGGTAAATGATGTTTCCTCGCCTACATTACAACTAGGACTAACTAACCATTGTGCAAAACATCCCAAATGGAGCTTACAACGTGAACACTGCTTTGGAACTACACCAGCTTTTCCTGAGTATTAATTGCTCTTCTAATGGTTGTCTAATTCTTCAAATTGCTGTTTGAATTATGGCTATTTTAGACCTATAGATGGAAAAATTCAGATGTTTCACACAGGGATTTGGAGAATTAATTTTCCAAACTAAAAAGATTTACTACATCCTAGAAGAGGAAATACATTAATGGTTTTGTGTGGTTTAATAAGACCCAAAGAGGGGAAATGGGGTTAATATGTATACTCTCAAAGGAGTAGTCTGAAACATTATAGTTTGATTTCTAATTTCCTCAACAGTTAAACTTGCTTTATGTTTCATCAGTTATCAAAAAAGGCAATATCTAATCCATTTATTGGGCTTTGTCTTTCGGCCCAGTGGTGGTGAGAATGTACTAGCCCTGTCATCTTCCCTGTGAATCTCAGAGCAGCTTCATTGGAATTCAGTAATGGTTCCAAGTTCATTTTACTTCCTTAAGGCACACAGTAGGATAAATTCAGTTAAAATGTTCTTTCTTCCTATAAAAGGGGCCATGACTACCTCTCAATGGAATTTTTAAGGTGTACTTTAAAGACTGCCTTAATTTGTTCTTTCTTTCTGCCCTTGGAGCAATGAGCAAAACACAGGGAAGAATCTGGAGCTCAATTTCATTAGACCACGGGAGAAGGGGTCATGATCGACCTCATCACCCCTTTTTATTGTTGTTTTTATTTGTTCCTTTGTTTTTGGCTTTCTGTTAATGCTCTGTGGAATAGGAATACAGAAGTGCCAGTGCCAAATATGGTTTTAGACTTCATTTTCATTAATGGCTTCATTTCCCTATTTAAAGAAAATAACTAAATTGGTGGAACGAAAAATGCTGACCAAGGCATGTAGCATGTTCAGCAAACTTTATGTTGATGTATGATAGTGTATTAAAGACACATTTCCTTTTTTGTAACTATAAGATTTAACTTCAGACTGACACATTTTCTTCCAAGAGATCTAAGCATGAACTTAGCAACTATTTCCTAGAAACTCCATAAGGAGAAAGCCATTCTTCTACGTGTATCTGTCAAGATTTGTACTTAAGTAGGGTGACCACATGGTTATTGTTCAAATAGAGACACTTGGGAGAGGAAAACATAATACTGTTAATAATTAAATACATTATATACATTATATACATTATATACATTTTAATATCAGCTTGTTGATCTCTACAAAGCAAACAAGCAAATAAATGAATACCTTGCTAGGATTAAAAAAAAGATTTTAGGGGTACCTGGGTAACTCAGTGGTTTAAAGCCTCTGCTTTCAGATCAGGTCATGATCCAGGGGTCCTGGGATCGAGCCCTGTGTCAGGCTCTCTGCTCAGTGGGGAGCCTGCTTCCACATCTCTCTCTGTGCCTGACTTTCTCCCTGCTTGTGATCTCTGCCTGTCAAATAACTAAATAAAATCTTTTTTATAAAGATTTTTATTTAGTTATTTGACAGAGAGAGAGAGAGAAAGAGAGAGATAGACAGCGAGAGAGTGAACACAAGCAGGGGGAGTGGGAGAGGAAGAGGGAAGCCCCCTAACAGAGAAGGAAGCCTGATGATGGGCTAGATCCAAGAACCCTGGGATCATGACTGGAGCCAAAGGCAGATGTCCAACAACTAATCCCCCCATGGTTGGATTAAAAAATATATATATATATTATTATTATGTTTAATTAGCCAACATCATACATCATTAGTTTTTGATGTAGTGTTCAATGATTCATTAGTTCCCAATAGCACCCAGTGCTCATCACCACAGGCGCCCTCTTAATACCTATCACCTGGTTTCCCCCTCCTCCCCCGCTTCTGTAACCCTCAATTTGTTTCCCAGAGTCCAGGGCCTCTTATGTTTTGTCTCCCTCTCTGACTTTTTTCCCATTCAATTTTCCCTCCCTTCCCCACTAGTCCTCCATGCTATTCCCTATGTTCTATATATGAGTGAAATCATCCGATAATTTTCTTTCTCTGCTTGACTTTTTTCACTTACCTTGATTGGATTTTAATTAGAAGTGAATTTAAAGTGTAAATAAATTTGGGAAGAATTGAAATATTAACAATTTGATTCAATTTATGAGCACAGTACATTTCTCCATCTACCTACATCTTTGATTTCAATGTTTTCAGTGTTTTATTATATTGATCTTAAATACATTGTGAAAATGTATTTAAATGTGAAAAATACTTCAAAATATTTTTGCTACAATTATACTTGGTAATTATTATTTCAATTTTTAATTGTAATTACTTCAAAGTGAAAGAAGATTGATTTTTTTCATATTGCTATTACACCTCATTATATCAGACTTTATTGGCTCTAGTGGTTTTTCTGGTAGACTTTTAAAGCTATTTCTCTGTAGAGCAACATGTTGTATATGAGTGGAGTCTTTCTTTCTTTCTTTCTTTCTTTCTTTCTTTTTTTCTTTTTTTCTTTCTTTTTTTCTAGTACTGGCTAGGACCACCACTGTGATGTTGATTAGGAACAATAAGAGAAGAACGCTTGCTTTGATTCTGATGTATGAGGAGAAGCATTTACTCATTTGTTATGAAGTATGATTTAGCTGTACTTTTGTTGTAGTTTTGTTTTGTTTTTGTTTTTTTCATTTGCAAATGTTCATTATTGGGTTGAGAAAGTTTCCTTCTATCATTAGTTTGTGAAGGTATTTGTGTCATAAAGTAGCTGTTGAATTATATCAGAGGTTTTGACTGTTTCTATTAAAGTGGCTATATGTTTTTCTTTTTCCATTTATTAAATTGCCAATTAAATTGATTTGTTTTCATATGTGAAAATGCATTCCTGCATTCTTGAGATAATGCACTGATCTGTTACACATTTCTGCTTTCTACGCATAGTAGTTTTTGAGTATTTTTGTCTCTATTCATGAAGGATGTTGATGTGTAGCTTTTGCTTCTAGGAATATTTTTGTCTGGTTTCTGTGTCAGTGTAATCCTGGAGCTGAAGAATGCACTGGGAAGTATTATTTACCCTCTAATTTCTGGAAGGTTCTTTTCTGTTGATGTTATCTTCAGCTGCTTGGTAAAATTCACTAGTGACACATCTGGGCCTAAAATTGGTTTTGTTGCTTGTTTTTGTTTTTTGGTTGTCAGTGGTAGAAAGTTAGTAAATTACAATTCAATTTCTTTAATAAATATGTTATTATATTATAATGAATATAATAAATATGGAATTATATTCTATATATCAAAACATATGATTCTAGTAATATATGTCATCTTAAGTAATCTTTAGTACCTTGTGCCATTCAAGAACTTTGTCCACTTTATCTAGATTTTAGGATTTATGAACATCAAGTTGTTTATAATATTCCCTCATTAACCTCCTAATGTTAGGGTGACCCTTTGGTATGTCCTTTTGTATCTTGCTAATATTGTTTATCTTTACATTCTTTTTTTATATAAGACATATTGCTAAAGCTTAGTGATTATATTGATCTTAGTAATTAGCATTTGGTTTCATTCATTTTACTGGTTGTCTTTCTCTTTTCAAGTTTATTGCATCTATGTCTTTATTACACCTTCCTTTTGTTTGACCTGAGTTTCAGTTGCTCTTCTCATTCTAGATTTTTTTTGTAGATTTTATTTATTTATTTGAAAGACAGAGTTCACAAGTAAGCAGAGAGGAAGGCAGAGAGAGAGAGGAAGGGAAGCAGACTCCCTGCTGAGCAGAGAGACCGATGTGATCCCAGCTAGGATCACAACCTGAGCCAAAGGCAGAGGCTTTAACCCACTGAGCCACTCAGGCGCCCCCTCATTCTAGTTTCTTAAGATGAAAATTAATATCACTTTGAGACACATTCTAATATCAGCATTTAATAGTACTACTTTTCTGTTCATTAGCCACATCACACAGATTTTGGTATGTTTTATTTATTTTCTTTTTTTATGGGTTTATTTGCAAGAAAGAGAGAGAGGGAAAGAAAGAGAGATCATGAACAGGAAAGAGGGGCAAAAGAATAGGGAGAAGCAGGCCCCCTGCTGAGTAGGGAGCCCAACAGAGGGCATAAGACCAGGACCTTTGCATCATAACCTGAGCTGAAGGAAACTTCTTAGCCAACTGAGCCACCCAGTTGCCCCACATTACTTTTATTTCCAATAAAATATTTAAAATATTTTCTAATTCTCCTTTTGACTTCTACTTCAGCCCATCAGTTATTTAGAAGTGTGTTGTTTAGTTCCGGATCTACTGAGGAGCTGAAGGCAGATACCATTGTTCTTTGACATCAAGTTTTTTATTTATATCATTTTTACCTTTTTTCCCCTGTAATTTCTAATACTCTGCAAAACCTCCATATGTTCATTCTTGATATCGATCTCTCCTACTTTAATCTGTAAGATATTCATCATAATTATTTTGAATTCTCTACCTGATAGTTTGAGTATCTGGTCATTTCTGAGTCCTTTCCTATTGAATGATTTGCCTCTTGACAATGGGTTGGTTTCTTTCCTTCTTCCTCTTCTTTCTCTTTCTTTCTTTCTTTCTTTCTTTCTTTCTTTCTTTCTTTCTTTCTTTCTTTCCTTCCTTCCTTCCTTCCTTCCTTCCTTCCTTCTTTCTTTCTTTCTTTCTTTCTTTCTTTCTTTCTTTCTTTCTTTCTTTCTTTCTTTCTTTCTTCTAACCTGTCTTGTGGCTTACTGAAGGACCATTACAAAGGAATTGCCTTAAACACAGCTAACTCACAAATCCTCTACTGTTGAGCTGGATACCCAGGACATACTTGTTACGAAAGTTTTACAAGCAATTACGTTAGTTGTTTTTGCCTTGGGAAAGAGATAACTCTTGGGACAAAGAATAGACTAACCAAAGTTTGGAAGGAAAGGCTGGGTTTTGAGATGCTTTGGGATGTAAGGCTTTGATAAGCTCTGACATATTCCTGGAAACCTAGAAAGCCATGCATTACACATGACAATGCTATTATTTTAGGATTGGTGTGTTTGTGATTTGTGGAGGCTTTCCCTCAAAGTTTGTGTCTGCTCCCAGTTTTTCCTGTAAGCCTGTAAGAACAATGGTGTTCTTGGGGCGCCTGGGTGGCTCAGTGGGTTAGGGCCTCTGCCTTCGGCTCAGGTCATGATCTCAGGGTCCTGGGATCGAGCCCCACATCGGGCTCTCTGCTCCGCGGGGAGACTGCTTCCTCCTCTCTCTCTGCCTGCCTCTCTGCCTACTTGTGGTTTCTCTCTGTCAAATAAATAAAATCTTTAAAAAAAAAAGAACAATGGTGTTCTCTAAATCCACTCTTGTTTCTCCCCAAGGTTAGACTCTTATGGCTTCTACTTGGTGCTTGCTCTTATGTAGTGTAGTTCACCTTCATGTCAAGTAAGCTCTGTGTGGCATCAGAGGTGGGTTTCTCTCAAGGTACCTGCTGCTCCTTCCCAAGGTAGAAGGGAACTGCGAGCTGTGTTGTGGTAGGTCTTATGCAGCAGAACATTTTTTTTTTTTGCCATTCCCCAGATGTAGAAGTCCTCTCCATTTGTATTGGTGTAAGACATTGTGCTCAGAGCTGTTAGTTTCCACTTCCCCTGAGGTAGAGGGCTTTTGCTAATGTCTGGGAGTGATAGACTTAGGGTCTTAAGAGAAAAGGATGGGGCTTTGTGACTTTTCTAGGGGGAGTAAATAATTTCCTCAATTCCTGCCACTTAAAAAGGAGACCCTTTCTTGTATCTGCACCTGTTCTCAGTCTTTCTTATTAGCAACCAGTGGAAGTCCATGGATGGATAAATGCCTATCTGTGGGTAAAAATGTCCTTGCTTTGATAGTACCAGGGGATCTACAGACTGATTTTAACTTCTAACAAGTCTTTATAAATTGATGAAAAATTTGGCTGATTTATTCTTACTTGCTTGTGTAGTATGACTATCTGTTCTTATACTCTGTTAATCTGTGATAAGACAGTCCTATTTCTTGTTGTTGTTGCTGTTGTTTTGTTTTGTTTTCCTTGGGAACCCCATCTCTCCTTGGATTTCAGGTTACTAGTCTGATTTGCGTACTCAGCTGCCTGATGTGCAAAGGAAGAGTTATTTTGTGGTTCATCTGTCTAGTTGTTTCCCATTGTTATCAGGATAGTGGCAACACATTCTCAAGAACTCCACATCCTAGTCATAAAGGGAGCCTCCAGTGAATTTCTGAATCTTAAAAATATATGAAACAATTAAATGAGCGAATGGTGATGTTAACTCTTCCACATCATGGTTTCTCTTCCTCAGCTGTGGAAATTTATGGAGGAAGTCTCTTCATGCCTTAATGATATATTTTTCTACAATATTCTTCATGGACAAGACATCTATAACAGCCATTTCTTTCAGTGTATATGTCTTCTTGAGTGTGTTCAAGTCACTGCCTAATTGATTAAAATGCAGTTACCCTTTAGTACATGGTATTTTTATTTTTATTATTTTTATCAAATTATAATGCTTGCCTTAGGAGTTGTTCTTAAAATGTTTGTTCCATGATTACAAAAGTCATATGGAGAGTAGAGGGAAGGTTTGTGTCACTCTATACATTTTTAATTTTATATAAACATACATAAATGTTAAAGAAATAGACTATCACAGATTGAAGTCTCTTGTTTGCTTTCCTCTCACTTGATGGATTTGGACCATTTTACCTCCAACCTCCAACCACATAGAAATATTTTTATCATGAAACAGCCTATCTTTTCTAAATTATATGCCAGATTCCATGTGCATAATACTCATATCATCACGCTCAATTTCTTTCCATATTATAATGTTATCACTTGTTGAATTATTTCTTGATTCATGTCCTTTACTCCATCTAAGAATTCTTTTGAATTTTCAACTTTACAGAAGGCTATCCCTGCCTTATTCAATCTAAAATAAGAGCTATCCTCCCCAATATCACGATCTATTCTGCTACATTTTCCTTCAGTTTTAATCAAAGAATACTAAAACATGACATTATATTTTTTTCACTAAGGAATAGGTATTCTTTATTTCTAATACAATTACTCTAGGTTAGGAATATGAGAATGTATATGCAAAATGAAATGTTGACTAGAAGAAACAATGACAAAAACAACTGATATTTTATGTGAATCTATATGTTTAAGTTTGAATACCAGCCCCCAAAATTGTTACATCTTTCAGTGTTGCATCTGATTGTACTGAGATCTTTCTTTCAGTTTTTAGGTTGCCCAAGCAGTATCGGTGATGGCAGACAAGATGAGCTAAGAAAGCATTCTCAAACATTGTTCTTCTCTCAGATTCCGGATTACCAATGTACCTGTTTACACCAGCAGAGATGACAGCTACTTGTTCATCAACAGCCATGAGAGAACACTGTACTTGTTTCAAGAACTCAGTCAGACATACACTGAGATTCAAGATTTGTGAGTCACATCAATGAGGTCAGAACTGAACTGGCAAATGTAGTGACCTCAGGTTAATGAGGCAATTCCTCATATCTGCTACCTGCTTTAAGGCTTGATTTTGGCAGCAGACCCAATGTGTAGAATAGACAAACTAACATTAGTGAAAGGTGGATACCTTTGCAGAAAGATTCTGTCTCACTCACAAGAATGAAATTACCAGAGGGCTGGGATTTGTTGTGCACATTGGCATACATTGATCCAGCAAGAGTGCCTGGCAGCCAGGCAGAATTTTTGAGTGGATGCTTAAAATGTATTCATTGAATGAATGAATGAATGAATTAATTAAAATAATGTACAAGTTCTTAGACAAATTTTTTTTCTGTGTATCCTGATGTGAAAAACTCAAGAGGCATCACATCGTTCTGCATTCCCAACAAAATTTTATAGTATAAGGAGCTGGAGAAGCAAAATATGGCTACAAAGGAAATACTAAGAGATAAGAAGAGAAGAGATGAGTTGTAGATATAACATAAATAGTGCAGGGATATATTGCAGAGATAAAATGAAGGTAGATGTCAGATTCCTAGATGACAACAAATATAAGCTGAATGAGCAGAGAGCTTTAGAATGAAGAGGGAGTAAGAAATCTGAGACAAACATTTAGCAAAACATCATCTAATAATAATTTTTGGAGGGGCAGTAATAAGATTTTAGCCAACCTGTAACTAATATTAGGAACCCTAATTTCAATGTGATTATTACTATTGCTAAGTGTTAAATATTTTCTTTAAAACCTATCTACACTATGAATTTGCCTTGTAGAGTTTCCACCATGTATGTATAGAAGAGAAATCCAATTACTGCTACACATTTCACTTGATGATGTCTCAAATGAATGGATGAAAGGAAATGTTTATTCTTCCAATGAAATTCTGTACTTGAAATAACTGTGTGGCTCAGTCTCAAGCATCTCCCTTTAACTCAGGTCCTAATCCCAGCCAGGGTCCTGGAATCCTGGCCCAGGTCAGGTTCCCTGCTCCAAGTGAGTCTGCTTCTCCCTCTCCCACTCCCCCTGCTTGTGTTCCATCTTGTGCTGTCCTGCTGTATCACTGTCAAGCAAATAAGTAAATTAAAATATATATACATATATATATAATAAAATTTATATATATATATATAATTTATATATAATATATTTATATAATATATATATTATATAATATAATATATATGAAAATCTATCCTTTCCAAATCCATCCGGCCTCCTTATCATACCCTGCTCTCCAATGATACACAGAGAAGTCAGTCTGGCTCACAGACTCCAGGGAATTTTATATATACCATGAACTCTGGAGGTCCTGTGATTATGCTTGCCATTGATTCAGGTCTGACATAGAAAATAAAACTTTCATAAAGATGAGAGAAATGAACTTCAAATGACCATGACAGAACCATACTGAGGCTTGTAGCAGTTACACTATTCTTGTTTTCAGAATAATTGTTATACCAGAAAAACTCCATTCCATAGTGATCAATGCACACTCTATAAAACCAAACTTCCTGTACTGGATGCTGGGTGAATAGCTCTAGGGAGATTATTTTTAATTTTCCTTTGCTTCAGTTTCTCATCTCAAAATGGGAATAATAATAATACATCTATCAGTGCTATTACAGGATTAAGTTAGTCAACAAATGCAATGTGCTGAGAATTGTGTCTGAGGTATAGGAAAACTTCAACAAATGTGTGCTCTTATTAATATCACCTTATAAGAAACAGATAGCATCCTTTACCAAAAGGCTGACTTTTAATGTTGAACTCTCAGAAAGTGTTCATTTTTTGTTAACACTTCAGGATATGAAGTGCTAGCAATTAATTTAGAGTTTATAGTCTTCCCAGGCTGCTTGGCATCTCATAATATCTAAAGTCCATTTGTGTTTTGCCAGTGCATAATATGTACATATCAAACCTCTTCAGTTGTAGACCGGCTTGATAACTTTCTCATTTCTTATATGCCTTGCCCACATAAGATGTTAAACCAGAAGGTCTCCACACCATCCTAAAATGTGGTAATGCACAGTATATAGAAGAGAGAGAGAGAAAGAAAGAGTATTCATTATATAGTAGAGACCAGAATAAAACTAAGGAATGTCATTAAGAGGTAACAGAGCTGTGAGAAATACGAACTTTATGAAGACTCTGATTAGAAGAGAAAATTCAGATTCACGTCCATCTACCTTGCAGTGCAGTTTGTTCTAAATTCTATTGTATACTATAGTGGTTGTACTATGAACAATTCTTGGGGTACTCGGGTGGCTCAGTTGGTTAAGCATGAGATTCCTGATTGAGACTCACAATCGTGAGATGGAATCCTGCATTCATCTCCATGCTTAAGATTCTCTCTTTTCATCTCCCTGTGCCCCTCACCTCTAAAAAAAGACAATTATTAAACATCTATTTCAAAGGATTGTGTAGGGAGACAGTTTTCTATGCTATCTAAGAGGCAAGAAGTATTGTTGATGGTATTCTTGAGGAGGTCCTAAATGGCTCATTGTCCAAAATTATCCCCTTACTAACACAACCAACATATTTATTTCTAAAGTATTCTCTCCTTCCTAACTTCATATAAGTACATATAGAGACCAAATTGCTTAATGACACACCTGCTTACTTTACAGCTTTATCTAAACCTGACTTTAATAATTACAATGAATATTTTTATACAAACAGTAAAATATTTGAAAGAGTCAATTATCAGTCTCATAACAACTTGTTTACAGTGAAGGGTAGAGTATAATTTCCTCAATCTAGAAACGGAGCCCTGGATATATAGGGTGAGTGTCAGGAAGGTGCTAGGACAACTGGCTGCTAGTGTTTTACTGACTGCTGCTTAGACTTCCTGGCACCAATAACATCTCCTTAATAAAAACATAAGCTCCACAAATTAGTGAAACAAGAGGAGAAGGGAGTTGAGGGAAATTGGAAGGGGAGATGAACCATGGAGACTATGGACTCTGAAAAACTATCTGAGGGTCTTGAAGGGGCGGGGGGGTGGGAGGTTGGGGGAGCAGTTGGTGGGTATTAGAGAGGGCACAGATTGCATGGAGCACTGGGTGTGGTGAAAAACAATGAATACTGTTACGCTGAAAAAAGAAAAAAAGAAGCAAAACCCAGGTCTAAAAACGATGCATGAAATCAAGAGAACTATGGTCAAAAAGCCATGTCCGTTCTTAAAAAATGATATCAGCCTGTTATATGCACACTTGCACCCTTTGTTATGTACATAATTCTTATAAAGTTGTGACTTTTGGAACTCCATTTGGTGGACTAGCTTATCTTCAGGAAGGGTCAGCTTGAATCAAATGGTCATGTCTTTTTACTGTACTTCTAGTAATTTGCCCTAAGTGCTACTACATACATGCATTCTTATGCATTGGCAACACTGTTAAGATTCAGTCCCTCTAATTTAAAGAGTTATAAATTGTTTATAAGGATGATATTAATATATATGACATAAGATCAGAATGTTTAAAATAAACACACAAATTGTGATAACACTTATTACTAGTACTCCATGAATTCATAAAAGCAGCAAGTCCATGTGGCCTGGAGAATACAGGGAACAGCACACCAGGGAGCTGCTCTGAAGGAGTAGACCTAGGGTCTGATTCAGAACTCACATCCTCCCAGGATAGTTTGCCTCATAACTTCTCTCTAGCCACTTTTGAACATTAATATTGGCCCATCACTGCCATATGCTGCTTATTTTTTCCTTTCCAAATGTAAATATTTCCAAGTATTTTAATGTCCCTGTACTACCATAGAGTATGTGGTGGACATATAATTTTCCTTTTTACTTCTTAAATATGTAAATCAAGAGCAACCATGTTCTAACCTGATATAGATATAGAATATCATAAGATTAACATATTGATCTTATATGTTGAGTTTTGTTTCTTGAGGAAGATATGAGTATATTTTGTGGGCCTATTTGGTGGACAAAAGAGTGGAAAGTCAATATTTGTGACAAGCAGAGTAAACTGCAGTAGACTTTATACATTTTCAAAATGTTAGCTGTTCTACTTTTTGGAAATACATCCTAATTCTATGACATCAGGCTTGGCCATGGGATTTTCTCTGCCTTTTAATGTGAAAAGGCATCCTTTTCATGTAATAAGCACACATCACAGCCCTTCAGTTGTAGAACAGTTTACTGGCATCAAACTTCACCGAGTGGCTTGCTTTGTATAGAGGAATGTGAACTGATATGAAATGTTACACTTAGAGGAAAAGCTTTAACAGCCCATACCATTTTGTTTAATGTGAGTTCCACAAGAATTTCATTGTCACAGGTGAGACTGCTCTCTGAATTTGAGGTCAGCATTGAGATTATGTAGAGAATCACAGAGCTACTGATGTTAGGGCAGCGTGAGTGAGAATTTTTTGTTGTTGTTGTAAACTACTAAGAACTAGGAATTGCGTCTCACCCTACTATGACATATATAAAGCTAATACAGTGTGATTGAATTTGTTTTGGTGGTAGGAAAGACATATCCTCATATAACAGTTGCAGCTATGAGTAAGGAATGCTGCAACGTGTTTTTGGGGAGCATTAAAGAGGTAAGCCTGAGTAGAACAGAAGTGTTACAAAGTAATGAGTTATGAGCATTTTATGTAGGTCTTTTTTGGGCAATGGGAAATCTGAAAACACGTCATTGGACTTTAGATTTGGTCTGGCAACGATGATGGACATTTAGGCTTTCAGTCAGGGGCTCCTAAGATGAAAGCCAATGTAATTATCTCTCTTGGCTGTTAATTATAATCAGAAAAATTGGATGAGAAAGCAACAGTAATCCTGGAAAAGTTAAAGAAAGGGATGTAACTGTCATTTAATTGTGGTTGAACTGTGGCCCATAACTATGGACTAGGAAGAAGGTGAAGAACAAAATAATTCTTTATAAATAAAACTATGGATTTCTCTATATTTTCAGAATAAAGTGAATAAATAAGAGGAATTAGTCAAATGCATCTTTATAATTTCAGATCTGAGGGGCTGGGACAATAGAAACACTATTAATAGGGAAAGGTAAATTAGAAAAAAGGGCTAATTCTGAGTGAAAACTTTGTGTTTGGTGTAAATATTTTTTTTTTAATTTTTGTGATAAACCACTCAATGAAAAGTTGGATCAGAGAGAGATCAGGTCCCATGATAGAAATTTTGGAGTTTTCCTCATAGAGATTATCACTGAAGCCAAGAAAATGAATGAGTCTTCTCCAATGAAACAGAGAAAAATAAAAGAAGGTTAAGAAAGAAGTTATGGTTAGGGATTGGAAGGAGAGAAGTTATAGAATCAAGAAATTGGATATAAACTTATACTAGACATAGGAGTTTTCAAAGCATAACCTTTTCCCCCCAAAGGTATTTTATTTAGGATTATTTGATGAATGGAAAGGCAAGAAAAGAGAGGATTGGGAAAATATATTAGGAACATCAATTCTCATGTTCTAAGCAAAGAGTTGTTTACTGGTGAAAAATTGAGATTTATGAAGTTTAAGGATATCATACAATAAACATAGAAAGTCAAAGATTCTAAGAAAAGAGAGAAGGGAGAAGTATAGCAAGAATCAGTGTCTTTGAAGAATGAGAAATGGATGGGCTGAGGGACACAGGTGGGGTGATTAAGTTGCCTTTAGGTGGGTAAGTTCTTTTGCTTTATTTGCCTTGCTGAGTTGGTGTGAAAATAAGAAAAATAGCCATAATGTGTGGTTCCTCACTATGTGTGTGACAGGTATTATGTCATTTAATACACCAAATATCTTCATTGGGTAAGTGGCGTTTATTATAATCCCCATTACGAGGAAGAAACAAGGCAGTAAAAAGTAAGAAGAATTAACGTAGCTCACTAGTAAGTGACAGAAATGAGAGTCAAACTCATGAATTTGGATTCAGAATCAGTATCCTAAACCACTACGTTTAGAATGGAAGTTATCAGTGTTGAATTTGAACCAAAGAAAAGTAGGTGTGGCCATTATAACAAGGAAATTGAGGGTACTAGCAGCATTTTAAACAAAATGTCATTAGACACATATATCCCTAGTTCCTACCATTTCAAATCCTGGAACACTTTGCAATAAAATAAATACTTTAAAAAATTCAGTAAGTGATTTAGCTTAACTCCTCACCATTTATGATTCACCTGTAGTATTTCAGTTGGTTCTTACAGAAAACTATGTAAAATGTAGTATGGACATTTTTTTTTTTCAACAAGTGAGATAAACCTAAGAGGAGAGGAGGAAGAAGGTGATTTTGTCAAAGTCACTCTGGACAGAATCTGGCAGTGATGGAGCTCACACCTAGGCAATCCCTTCACTTGATCCCATCAAACTTGATGTTCTTCCTACTTTGCTAAATAATTTCTACCAAGCACCTATTCTTTTGAAAATAACAGCATTTATACAAACATAGCATTTGAAAAAGTCCTCTAAGTTTCTCTCATTGTTCCTGAAGAAGGAATAACATAAGAATTAGAGATATGGGGTCACCTGGGTGGCTCAGATGGTTTAGTATCTGCCTTCTGCTCAGGTCATGATACCAGCGTCCTGGGATCAAGCCCCGCATGGGGTTCTGTGCACAGCAGGGAGCCTGCTTCTCCCTCTCTTTCTGTTGTTCCCCTTGCTTATGCTCTCTCGCTGTCTCTGGCAATTAATAAATAAAATCTTTAGAAAATAATCAGAGAAATATAACTCTCCAAGAGACAGGTCTCCCTCTGTGGAGGCTGAGAAAATCCAGGCCATCCCACCTCAGGTTTAGCCTTAGCATAAGTACAGCTATCTTAGGTCCGGCAGCCATCTCAGACCCCTGTGCCCAAGGGCTGAACTTTCCTCCAGCCTGCTTTAGTACCCCCCAACCTGTTTTAGTTCCAGGAAGCCCCACCCTGCTTTAGTTCCAGAGGCCCCCGCCCTGCTTTAGTAAGCCCCACCCTGCTTTGGTTCCAGGAATCCCCACCCTGCTTTAGTAACAGGAACCCAGAAATACCCCTGCCTTAACTAAGCTCAGGGTCCAAGTCCCTACTCCACTGTGTCGGGTGTACTTGGGCCCAAGCTTAAGCTTGTCAAATAAACCCTCGTGTGATTGCATCGGTGCTTGGCTCCTTGGTGGTCTCTCAGACGTGAAAACTCGGGCACAACACATGCTAGAGTGACTTTCTGATTTCTCCACTCTCTGCACAAAGCCCATTCACTGGTATTGTATCCAGACACTAACAGTTTGCTCATAGGGAATGCTTCAATCTTATTTCTCCATTACCTTTGAGAACCCGTTCCCTGAGGTGGTAACAAAGCTCCTGCACAGCCCTTTCATCATCCCATCCAAAATATAAAGTATCTTTTAGCTTTGAAGTTGAGCATCACTAGGCCTGGAAAGGCATCATTTTTATCCCATATTCCTATGAGTCATGTATTTTCAAAGTCCAACTTGTAATCTTTGGTCACAAAGTTGTAAAAGCTTTCCTTCAATATTATTCTTGTTGTTGCTTAAATTAATAGGAATAATTTTAGCTACAATTAAAAATAACATTTTAGCTCCCATTCTTCCAGGAGGCACTTTACAAATTATTTTTGTTTACTTCAATCCTGCACTGTGAAATTACCAGCAAATACTTGGATTTTCATCCAAACATTATACATTATTTGTTATGTATCAAATAAAGAAAAATGAAATTCATCACTGTTATTCTTAGTTGTTTCTTTTCCCTAAGATTACCTAAATGACTTAGCTTCCTAAACTACCATAGTTTACCTTGGAAAAGAAGGCCTGAAGGCTTGCCTTCTGAATTGAATCCAGATATTCAGGTTTCCTGAATACCGATCCATGAAAGTGAACAGCCATAAGCAGACGTTACATAGCAGTATCCTGTGCAGAGGTTTGCTATGCTGATTGTTCATTTATCCATACTATAGCTCCCTTCCTGGGAGATGGTAGATGAGACTCCAGCAGTTTCCTATTGACACAGTTGACTGGAACAAAAACATCTCCATATGTGCATAGCATAATCTAAGTAGCGTTGGATTTGAGAAGACGTTATGAAGCCTGGAATTATCTCAGCATGTCTAGAGTCAGATGTGATTAAAAAAAATGTTGTGTCTGTGCATTCTTAGGCTTCTGGATCAATGACTTGGGAGTATGCAGGAAGATGAGCTATTTCATCTCTTCTGCAAGGTGAGAGATATTTCTATCCCCAAAGAGCTCTTTCCTCTTAAAAAATATAGTCATACCTACTGAAACTTCTCTTCTAGCTTCATTTGGAGTAGTAGATCATATTTTAAATTGCAAGTATCTTGGAAGCACTTAAAGGGTTAATAATACTTTAGTGGAAACATCCTTCAGGTTACTTTTTCCCTTACCATTGAATAAAAGCCATCCACTCCAAGGACAGTTAAAGACCGGATTCTGGGGATGTTAAAAGTTAAGAATCCTTTGTATTGGTTGTGTTATGCAATGCTGCACTTTCCTGCACTTCTGAAAGAATGAAAAAAATGTACTTTTTAAGGAAAACTAATCAACAAAATGTTTGGGTATGGTTTAGATCCTTAAAAAATAATAGAGAAGCACAGTCTCAGACCCATGAGTTGGGGGTATTACCTATTATCTGTTTTGTCACAAACCTACCATACGATCATGCATAATTCGTCTTGTGTTTCTTAGTTTCTGTTTTATCACTTCTAAAATGAGAGTGTTAAAAAAAGGGCAGAAACAGACCCATATATACGGAGAACAAATTGATGATTGTCAAAGGGAAGAGAAAATGATGGGGAGTGGGAGGTCCAATCTTCACGTATAGAATGAATAAGTCACGGGATGAAAGGTCTAGCATAAAGAAAATAGTCAACTGTATTGTAATATATCATATGGTGACAGGTCATGACTAAACTCGTGGTGAGCAGAGAACAATGGAGAGCTGTTAAATCAATATTTTGTACACCTGAAACTAATGTAACATTGTGTGTCAAGTACAGTTCATTAAAAACAAAATCCTGTCATTTCTGTGAAAATTACTGTGAAAAGTAGAAAATTACTGTGAAATTTCTGTGAAATTTAAATTCTGTGAAATTAAATAAATAAAAAAGAAAATTCTGTGAAAATTAAAACACTTTTCACAAGAAAAAAATAGACATTTAAGAAAATAAAATGAGGGTGTTATGTTAGTTTTTTGTAGGCTTCTATATACACATTTATTTTGTATTGAGACAGAAATGACTGACATATAACATTTGACTAATTTCATATGTACAACATACTGTGAAGTGATCATCACAATAAAATAAGTTAATATACATTATCACATCTAGTTACACATTTTTTTCGTGTGATGAGAACTCATAAAGTCTATCTTTTTTTCAACTTTCAAATGTGCAATACATTGTTAGCTATAGTTACAATAATTATTAACTGTAATCACTATGTTCTCGACAACAAGATATTACCTCACATTTAATAGAATGGCTGTTATTTTTTTTTAAAGACCACAAATAACAAGTGCTGGCAAGGATATGGAGAAATGATAGACTAGTTTGAGATTCCTTCTAGTCCAGATTAAAATGAAAGCAATCAATCATCCCAATCATAAAAGCATGAGCACTTAAAGTTAGAACAGACCTCAGCAATGACTTCTCTTCCTGTCCAGTTCAGGAATTCTTCTTTAGCATCATTGGTTCAGTAATCGATAGCTGAAGACTAACTCTGAGAAGAAGCTCTTCATCTTATAAAGCAGATTCTTCTAAGATACAGGTGGAAGAACTCCATGGTTGACTGTTGGACCTCTAGGGTTCTTGCATTCTGAGTTTGAATCCCAGCTCACTAGGTGAGTGACCTTGGGAAGTTTAACCTCCAGAAGCCTCAATGTCATCACTTGTTTAAAAGATAATGTTATTACTATGATTGGTGTGACTATTATTGACACAGACTTTCTTTGACCAGACTTGAGTTAAGCTCCTTTGAACCCTCTTCTCAGCTAGGTCTCTGTGCTAATCTCTGATAAGCTCTAATTTAGCAAAAATTCTGCTAAGTCAATTTATCAAGAATCCCCACCCTTGATGGATGTCTACTTGACAGAGAATACTTGGTAGCTGATCAGATTCCACATACCCACCCTTTATATCTAATCCCTCTCTCTGTCCTCTCTAAGAATCCTATTGCACAAGTTTAGTAAGAATCCTCTGTTCTTCTTGTGCCCTCTTGGTAATTTTCCATCCACTGACCCCCTCACTCTGCTTCTTGGCTATAATTTTCCCCAAATGGGGGGACAAGATGTCGGGGAATTAGGAGGAGGCGCCTTTTCAACCTGTACCCTAAAGTGAGCTGATTACCTACCAAGGAACTCCGATCACCCATGAAATCAGCCTGAGGTCAAAATTATACCCATCTGGATCTCTACAGGGGCAGAAGACACCAGTGGGCAGGTAAAGCGGAGTGGGAAAGGCGGACTGATATCAGAAGATAAACAAAAGGGGGAGGGAGCTACCAGAGGTGACCGGTTGGAAAGTAATACCCCTAATAGGAGCGAGAGTGCCCTGTGTCTGGGGACCAGCATTAACTTGGAGACTGGTTGAAAGCACTCCAAAAGAGCAAAAGATCACGTGGGGGAAATTGTGGGAATCGGGGCAGCTAGGGACAGGGGCTTAAGTCCCCAGTCCCAGGACAGCCTCCCCTGGCACTGAACCAGAGAGAGTGCGGTGGAGAAACCAGGTCTTGGTCCCTGAGCCACCAGCGTGCCCAAGATTGCGTGGGTTCTGGCCCCTGTGAGGGGATGGTAGCCACGCCGGGACGGCAGAACGTGCGAGCCCTGCTACAGAGCCTGAGATGCGCACACCCCTCATCTTCCCCTGGAGGTACAAAGGCCCAGCCAGCGCTCTTTGACACACGCCATTGTTTCAGAGCCTAAGACGCGCACCCCAAACTCTCCCCTGAGAGAGGTGCACGAAGGCCCAGCCTGGTGCTTTTGGACCTGCGCCCCGTTCTCAGAGCCTGAGACGCGCATGCAACCCACAGCCTCCCCTGAAAGAGGTGCGCGCAAGCCAGGTGCTCTTAGACCCAGAAAGACCAGGCACTCCCAGCCCGGGCCAGCGGGAAAATCTCAGTGTGTGATCGCTGCTTGGAACCTCTCTGGTGGTCTGGAGCTGCCCAAACAGCTGTCGCTGCTTTGATTTTGGGTACAAGCAGAAGATCCTGCGTCCCCCGGGACCGCAACTCAGAACCTGCTCTGCCAGCCGCCAAGGAGGGATTTATATGGGCTCTGCAACACCCACAGAAGAACAGACTGAGGCTTCTCTCTGAGAGGGAGGTCAAGGTGCAGTTTGCTTTCCTCTAAACCTACAAAAACCATCAAAAGTGGTCAAGGCGAGAGGAAAAAAAAAAAAA